>NC_089825.1:36567981-36867981 GCF_035046505.1 Tiliqua scincoides
TATTATATGGTTGCCAGAGGACATACAGAATGGAGCTACAATTATTTTAGGTATTGGTTAAGATTTATTGCCTACTTTGCCCCATGCACCTAATGGGCTTCATAGAACAGTTTCTGAGTGTGCTCGCATTTATTATTTAGACGTTCTTACAACAATCCTGTAAGGTAAGTAGTACTATTATCCCCATATCACAGATGAGGACATCCGAGGCTGAGCTCCCTTAGGGAAGTAGGTAGCTTCCCTAAGGCCACCTACTGAGCTCATGCCAGAGGAGGGGTTAGAACCAGAGAAGTTCCAATTCACCACCCAATCTCTTAGCTACTGTACAATGCAGCTAATTTTAAGCAGAAGGCATTGTCGATTAAAAAAAATGGTGGTGAAAGGTTTTTGTTTTCTAAATGTGATCGATTATCATTTTCAAAAATGGGATTACAACATAGGAATGCGACGATATGGGATGAACATCAACTGGATTTTCTGGAATAAATGAATGTATGGATGATGTCAATATTAGAGAAAACCAATGCAGTGGAAGCAATCAAAGTTTGTCCTGTTTTGTTTTGTTTTTAATCCCTAGTTACTAATAACTAGAGGTGTTTGAAAATGGTGTTATTTATCTTACTCAGAAGTAAGCTCATTGTGTCCAGTAAGACTTAGGCTGACCTATCTTACTCACTGGAAACAAACACTTCTACTACTAATCTCCATTCAATAGTGTAGTAGTGAAGATTTACAGCTGCCTTTTTTCCACTACTGTAACCCAATGGCAGGATAAGCTGCACCTCCTTCTAAGCAACTCTTAGAAATCTATTGTTCAGCAGAAACCGTGGCAAACACTGGGTGATAATTTCTCTGGTATCAACACCATCTGCACCAGGGGTGTCAAACTCATTTCATACAGCGGGCCGAATATCATTGATGATGTCTGCTGAGGGCAGGAAGTGATGATGTCATTTGGTAGGAAATGATGTAATTAAACAGGTCAAAAACAGAAATAAGCACTTTGTTCTTGTGTAGGAACTCATTAGCTGCAAATGACAGAATAGAAAATACACAAATCTTGATTATATTTCAAGATATGGGGGAGCCCAATTATCATGCGGGCCACCCTTTCAGCAGTGAGACCTCAGCATTGCTCAGCAGCTGAGAGCCCAAGGGCCAGATTAAAAGCTTCTGCGGGCCGCATTCAGCCCCCGGGCCTTATGTTTGACACCCCTGATCTACACATTCATGTTCCTGAAAATCCAGATTAAAGGAATGCCAAACCATTGCATTCCTGCGTTTTCCCTGGTGTAATCTCTCTCTTTTTTAAACATTTTGTGATTTAAAACAACAGCAACAACAATTCTCATCGCTACCACAGATGTGAGCAAACTCTACTGCTGTTATTCCACCTGGAATTCAGGGATGACAAGTGGTGTTGTCAGTGGCTCGTCGCCTCTCCAACTGCAGTACTGCTGACAACACTCTCTCCCTGCCTTAACAGAAACTTTGTGAAATTGTAACGCTTTCAGACCTGGCACAGAGGTGGAAGGAAAGATTTGTCCATGTCCCAATTACTTTAAAAGTAAATCTTACCATGTGTGCCCATGCATGACCTTTAGAAGAAAAATGTTCTCCTCTTTTGTGTGGCAACAATGGCGGTAATAGGAGATAAGAGGGCCCCTTCCTCCTTTGCATGGGGACTGAATAATGGATAATCACACTGACTGGGGGGGCTAGATAACACACAATCATATCTGAATTAACACAGGTACAGCATTAGCTGAAACTATGAAACACCTTCCACTGTAATTTTGTTCACACCTACCCCTAGTTCAAGAGTGGGAAGGAGAAAGCGTTGATCACTATTAATCTGGTTTATAATTCATGTCAGGCCAGGGTGACAAGATGTCCTCTTTTTCCAGGACATATCCTCATTTTTAGCCTTGTGTCCTGGAAAAGAACTTAAATGTCCTCCTTTTCCCGGTGAGCAGGCAGCACATAGCCTTCTTGTATTTAAAAAGTTATATGTAATAAATAATATGCAATCAATTTAATCATAAGTAATCTAAATAAACCACATGAAATCAATATACAAGTGTTTTTAACTTTTATTTTGTCATGTCCTATATTTTTCTTGGATGTTCTACATTTTGGGGTGCCTTGTCCTCTTTCGCTGTTATGACATCTGGTTACCCTGTGTCAGGAATTTTGAGGAAATTGTCTTTTTGTGGCAGTGCTAGATGGCTCATGGCAACCTTTCAGGTGCCCTCTGCAGGGGGATGGCAGACCATCTATAGGAGGCTTCTGCCTGAAGTTCATTCTCCATCATCTGCCTTCTGAGAGCTGAAAAGAACACCAGCTCCCTGACACTGAGGGAACATCCAGACATGAGGGTACCATCACATTGTGAACTCAGTGCTGCACTCTAAGTCAATATAGACAATTTACCAGGTGGCGACATCACTATTTATATGTAAGCACCTGGTAAACTAGTGGATTATATGATTTCACCCTACAGTATTGAGAAGTTTACTGCAATTCTGTACCTGAATGGAAATCTGGGGAAGCAGGGAAGTGATAAATTTCTCCTCATTGCTTAGCTAGAGAGTATTGGCAACCGGCATGCCAAGTATAGTGGCTTATTCCCTCTTGTTAAATGACAGACTATATTTTGCTTGCAAACCAGGGGAATCAGACTATAAAAGGGCACCTTTTTGTGAGTTCAAACCCCCGTCTTCCAGATGCACAGTCCCACAACCACAGCTGCTTGTGGATATGGAAAGGCAAGTTACCCTTGTAGGATGGATTGAGGGTGTAGATGTCTACTGGAGGTCTATGCCCCAGCACTTTCCAGCATTGATTCCAGACAGAGGGTTTTGTGAGTGCCTGGCATGTAGAATTTGGGTGTCTGATACAAACCAGTTCCTATACCGCTGGCTTCAGGTTTAAAATGACAAGCAGAATTAGTTTGGATAGTGTAGTCTGAATCGGTAACTATGAAAGAAGGAACCATTCTCACCCAGAAAGCCAAGAAGTGATATGAACACTGTGTAGACCAGGCTAGCACCTAGTGAGGCTTATCTAGTTATATATGCATAACTTCACTCTAAGACTATGGCATTGGGGCTTTGCCCATGTTTAGTTTCCCTGCTCAATGCTCAGCCCTTTTGCTGGATATATCCATGGAAGGAGCAAGAATGAGGCATGGGACAACTCAGCCCCCAGCTCATTGGGCCCTTGTACACACGGTACCAGTTGCAGTGGTAGAACCAGGGTGAATGGCGGGTTCCATGGGGACCCAGTGCATGGATTTGCTCCTGTTTGCCATCGTTAGGGGTGTAGTTTTTTTGGTGATATTTTTTTCCAAAATGTCTTGATTAAAATAGCAAAATTGTGGTTTTATGTGCTTTAATCCAAATTTTTATTCAAAATTGTACAAACCGCGCAATAAGGCGCAATAAGCATTTCAACTGTGAATACTGCATCATTTTAGGCTGTTACCAAACATATATACATACATCTTCATTGGTTTTCCAAGCTTCTCAAAAGTACAGTACCACACGTCTCTTCCCCCCCAGCTACCGCACATGCGCACACCCTCTAGCAGATATTTTTACTCAGCCGTTCCACCATCGGAAAGGCTTCAGGGGCTCGCTTCCTTAGGGAAAACTACTTGTAGATTCCTCAAAAGTAAGCAAAAGTGGTGTCTTTTTGTGAAATGAGTGGTTTTTCGTGTTTTGATCTTAATATCGTTTCATATCGCGATTTGAGCAGAAATTCTCATTATTTCATATTCTGTGTTGGTCACCAAAAAAGCACCCCTAGTTATCATTTTACAGACTTAGAAACACATGTCCTTGAGTGGCAAAAATGTGTCCTTTGAGAAGTCAAACCAGGAGTCACAAGTGGATTTCAATCAATCTGGAAACTTCCAGGCAGGGCCAGCCCATTCAAGAGGCCAACTAAAGCGGTTGCATCAGGCAGCAAATGGGGGATTGTGCGTTTGTCTCTGTCCACCTACTTGCCTCCACTCCTCCTCCTTCCATTCCCTGGATTGAAAAGGAAGAAGGGTACAGAGAGGGAGAGGAACTGTGGAGGGGAGTGCTTAGATAGAACATTGGAGAGTGGGAGCAGCAGAGGCTGCACATCATTGGATAAATGGGGGTAATTTTGGGGATGCTGCTTCAGGCATCAGGAAGTCTTGGGCTGGCCCTGCTTGCAAGGTTGCATATGTGGCAAAAGAGACACACGCGGGTTAGCCACAGAGGAGAATGCTTTCATGTTACATCTATACAGGAAAATTATTATCATGTAAAGCAGTCCTTTATGAGTTTACTCCCATTGCTGGACCCCACAGTCTTTGTGCTTTATGTTTCAGATGTCATATTTTTATCTGGATCATTATATGTTCCAGTAGCAAATTTTGCGTTTTTCTTTTCCCCAGTGCAGTTCTGAACTGAAAACAAGAACTGGGGGAGGGTGGAGAGAATAATTACAGCTGATTTATAAGATGACACAATCCACAACTAAGGATTTATAGAGTTTCACCTGAAATGCTATACAGGAGTAGAAGAGGTAAATTTAACCCCCATGTGAATAAGACCGCACTTCCTGTCCAGAAGTACTTTCATAAGGGGTTACTCAGGAGAAGTAGTTCTGTCCTATATGATTCACATTCAAGTATCCTCTCCACATGTATATCCGCATTTTTTGCTCACTAAATCACCCTGTGTCAGGATATGGCCATTGAAGGAGCAGGAATATGGCATGAGACAACTCAGCCCCCTGCTCAGCTGAAATGGTATCTGTATGACTGATCACACCCACCTGCAGTGTTAGCCAGTTGTTTATGTGATGTGCAGAAGAAGACCATCTGCAGTATTCACTGGTGGAGTCTCAGTCGTATCGACTCAAGTACGGACCATAAGAACTAGGAATGAGAACAATCATACTTGGCCATATTCTGAGTCCTTTCAACCCCAGTATAAATTTGTGTAATGGAAGCAAGAAAATGTTAATTTGTGGGAAAAGAGCAATGAGGAAATAAAGAGCTAGGGCTGAGAAACTAACAGTGCAGTCCTTTGCATGACAATTCAGGAGTAAAACCCACTGAGTTCTATAGGACTTGCTGCCAGGTAAGCACATATAGGATTGCAGCCTTAAATAATACATGGGCAGCCCAATCCAAGGTAAATCCCCACACAGAGATGCAGTGGTGCTGGCGCTGGCTACACTGCATTCTGTGGGGCTGCTGGATGTCTCCTTGGTATAAGGCAGTGTTATTCAAACTGTGAGGTGCGGCTCCCTGGGGAGGCGCCACAAACGTGCTGGGGAGGCGCAAGTTGTCCTCTTGCAGCGACACAGTCACACCACCATTCCTGGGCACAGCCCTTCCATCTTCTGTGCTTTTTTTTTAAAGCAGAAGAAACGGGGGTTGCTCAGCTGCTCCCTCCAAGAGTGACTGTGAGAGTGGCTGCTGCCGCCCACCCTCCTTTAGAAATGGGTTATGTCAGAATGCCAGATGCAGGGGAGGGCACCAGGATGAGGTCTCTTGTTATCTGGTGTGCTCCCTGGGGCATTTGGTGGGCCGCTGTGAGATACAGGAAGCTGGACTAGATGGGCCTATGGCCTGATCCAGTGGGGCTGATCTTATGTTCTTATGTTATGTATGTTCCTCTCTGAGGCTGCCGCCTTCTGTGTCCTCTTTGACTCCAACCCTTCAGTTGGCAAATACCGAGTATGCTCAGTTTGCAGTCCTTCATATAATTAATGTTAATATAGTTAATATTTCTGGCCACTTCCTATTTAATGATGTCACTTCCAGCCCTCAGGAACACGATGGGGAGTCATGGCCAACAGCCATGGGGGTCAAGGGAGTACCCCTTGAGTACCACTGGTAGAAGGGGTTATTTGTAGGGGTATGCCCCAGCAGCCACAATGGGTCAACTCAGACCTGTGCCAGCAATATCGCTGGCACACATTCACGTTTATCTGTGTAGGCATATCAGGCCTGGATTGGAGATTTGGATGTGGAGTGTGCCAGTGCCACAAATTCCATCCCCTCCCAGGCCCAATCCACCCAGCCTGACCCATTGTTGTCCTCCCTTTCCCCGTTCAACTGCCTCCCCTGCCCCCCCATCCCTGTGCTAGACCTATGTGCCTCAGCAGGCCTCCCAAGACCGCAGGCACCAGTGGGAAGGCTCTGGCTTTCCTGCTGGTGCACCTGGTCCTTGCACTGTCACAAAGCACTTTACGGGGCTTTTGCAACAGCATGCACTGGTGGAATGTGTTTTCCGCTGGCAAAGGCTGTCGTTAAGATTGGGTCGTGTGCCTCCTTAATTGTAAGGGATCGATTCTTTTCAGGTTCTTGAATGTGAGTTGAAAGAGGAGTTACTGGCTATGGTTTCATCCCACTTTCTGTTAAGCAGTTGAAGTGGGTTTTGTATGGCTTCAAAAATCTGCAAAGTCTGTTTGTGGCAGTGCACCAAAAGAAATGAATGTATATTTCGCCATTGGAAGTGAAGCCTTTTTCAACCTACAGTACTTTCAGCTCTGTCTCCACTCCTGTCTAACATGCAGAGTTGTAAATGTAATGACTAGAAACCTTAAAATGGATGAAGATAGTGACAGAGGATGGATGCAGCACTGTTTATTAGTATCCTTTTATTGCAAAACTGCTGTTTAGCAATGCTATCCCAGAAGCATGTCAAAAGAACATGCATCCTTATAGTAAAATACATGCTCAGTTCGTCTTCAGTAACACTTCTGTGTTATGTATGTTCTCAAGCCAGAGGAACTCACTGCCAGTACAGATCTAGCAGGGTCCAGAAGATTGTGGTCTGTTTAGAAAGAAAAAGATATTCAAATCTTTACATTAGGCAAACATTGATTTTTAATTATCTGAAGGTGTAGATCAGAGCTTCTCAACGTTTGTCCTCTGCCGTACCACTTCAAATGGTCCACCTATTCAAAGTACCGCCAGAAGTAACTGTCGATATCATCATTGCCAGTTACTTCTGAGTTGGGAAATGCGATAAACACCAGTAAGAGCTTCAGCGTAGACAGGATAACTTTTTGAGCGTGGAAAAGCATGCTTTGGAGCTTCCTACTGCTGTTGTGTCGCGTTCCAGGTCTCGCTGCCAGGCAGCAGGTGTCCAGGGGTCCCACAAGTACCACCAGGCACTTCCTCAAGTATCACTGGTGGTACCCATGCCCCTGGTTGAGAAACACTGGTATAGATCATACAGGTTATTTCTGCATTTGATGAATTATTAAATCAGTGGAGTGAACACTTCTTGTTGAAAATGGAATTATAATTTTTTTTTAATTTAAAAAGTTATGAGTCTTAAGATGCATGCACAATATAGGTTAGGTCAGGGGTTCTCAAACGCCCCTCCCACCGCCACCCAACTGTGTTGTGGTGGCGGGCACCATGACCCATCCTCTCTCTGGCACCAAGCCTCTGCATGCCTCAGAAGGCCTCTGCAGGCCTCTGGAATCAACCAGAAGTCAGTTTCGTGAACCCAGATGTAACTTTCTGGCTCCTTCAGGAGGCAAATTTTATGCAAATGCCCAAAGTTTCCGAGCAAAGATGGGAGAACTAGAATGTCTGGTGACTAGGGAAAACATTGACATAGTGGGCATAACGGAAACCTGGTGGAATGCAGAGAATCAGTGGGATACCGCAATCCTGGGCTATAAACTCTACAGGAGGGACAGGGAGGGGCATGTTGGAGGTGGGGTGGCCATTTACGTTAAGGAAGGGATAGAATCCAGCAAAGTAGAGATTGAAGGTGGGTCCGACTCCACTGTAGAATCTCTGTGGGTTAAATTACCTGGCCTGAGGAGCGATGTAATACTCGGGGCATACAATCATCCTCCAGACCAGAAACTGGAAGGGGAACTTGAAATGAGGAGATAGATCAGGGAGGTGACAAGGAGGGACAGGGTTGTAATCATGGGGGACTTCAATTATCCTCATATTGACTGGGTCAATTTGTGTTCTGGTCACGAAAAGGAGACCGGATTTCTTGATATGCTAAATGACTGTGCCTTAGAGCAGCTAGTCATGGAGCCCACCACAGGACAGGTGACTCTGGATTTAATATTGTGGGGTACTCAGGAATGGGTTAGAGATGTAAATGTTACTGAGCCATTGGAAACAGTGATCATGCTGCGATCCGTTTTGACATGCACGTTGGGGGAAGAATACTGGGCAAATCTCTCACCGAAACCCTTGACTTCCGACGAGCGGACTTCCCTCAAATGAGGAGACTGGTTAGAAGGAGGTTGAAAGGGAGGGTAAAAAGAGTCCAATCTCTCCAGAGTGCACGGAGGCTGCTTAAAACAACAGTAATAGAGGCCCAGCAGAGGTGTATACCACAAAGGAAGAAGGGCTCCACTAAGTCCAGGAGGGTGCCCGCATGGCTAACCAGCCAAGTTAGAGAGGCTGTGAAGGGCAAGGAAGCTTCCTTCCATAAATGGAAGTCTTGCCCTAATGAGGAGAATAAAAAGGAACATAAACTGTGGCAAAAGAAATGTAAGAAGGTGATATGGGAGGCCAAGAGAGACTATGAGGAACGCATGGCCAGCAACATTAAGGGGAATAATAAAAGCTTCTTCAAATATGTTAGAAGCAGGAAACCCGCCAGAGAAGCGGTTGGCCCTCTGGATGGTGAGGGAGGGAAAGGGGAGATAAAAGGAGACTTAGAGATGGCAGAGAAATTAAATGAGTTCTTTGCATCTGTCTTCACGGCAGAAGACCTCGGGCAGATACCGCTGCCCGAACGGCCCCTCCTGACCGAGGAGTTAAGTCAGATAGAGGTTAAAAGAGAAGATGTTTCAGACCTCATTGATAAATTAAAGATCAATAAGTCACCGGGCCCTGATGGCATCCACCCAAGAGTTATTAAGGAATTGAAGAATGAAGTTGCAGATCTCTTGACTAAGGTATGCAACTTGTCCCTCAAAACGGCCACGGTACCAGAAGATTGGAGGATAGCAAATGTCACGCCTATTTTTAAAAAGGGAAAGAGGGGGGACCCGGGAAACTATAGGCCGGTCAGCCTAACATCCATACCGGGTAAGATGGTGGAATGCCTCATCAAAGATAGGATCTCAAAACACATAGACGAACAGGCCTTGCTGAGGGAGAGTCAGCATGGCTTCTGTAAGGGTAAGTCTTGCCTCACGAACCTTATAGAATTCTTTGAAAAGGTCAACAGGCATGTGGATGCGGGAGAACCCGTGGTCATTATATATCTGGACTTTCAGAAGGCGTTCAACACAGTCTGTCACCAAAGGCTACTGAAAAAACTCCACAGTCAGGGAATTAGAGGACAGGTCCTCTCATGGATTGAGAACTGGTTGGAGGCCAGGAAGCAGAGAGTGGGTGTCAATGGGCAATTTTCACAATGGAGAGAGGTGAAAAGCGGTGTGCCCCAAGGATCTGTCCTGGGACCAGTGCTTTTCAACCTCTTCATAAATGACCTGGAGACAGGGGTGAGCAGTGAGGTGGCTAAGTTTGCAGATAACACCAAACCTTTCCAAGTGGTGAAGACCAGAAGTGATTGTGAGGAGCTCCAGAAGGATCTCTCCAAACTGGCAGAATGGGCAGCAAAATGGCAGATGCATTTCAATGTGAGTAAGTGTAAAGTCATGCACATTGGGGCAAAGAATAAAAACTTCACATATAGGCTAATGGGTTCTGAGCTGTCTGTGACAGATCAGGAGAGTGATTTTGGGGTGGTGGTGGACAGGTCGATGAAAGTGTTGACCAAATGTGCAGCGGCAGTGAAGAACGCCGTGCTTGGAATCATTAGAAAAGGAACTAAGAACAAAACGGCTAATATTGTAATGCCATACAAATCAATGGTAAGGCCACACCTGAAGTATTGTGACCAGTTCTGGTCGCCACATCTCAAAAAGGACATAGTGGAAATGGAAAAGGTGCAAAAGAGAGCGACTAAGATGGTTACGTGGCTGGGGCACCTTCCTTATGAGGAAAGGCTACGGCGTTTGGGCCTCTTCAGCCTAGAAAAGAGACGCCTGAGGGGGGACATGATTGAGACATACAAAATTATGCATGGGAAGAATAAAGTGGATAGAGAGATGCTCTTTACAGTCTCACATAACACCAGAACCAGGGGACATCCACTAAAATTGAGTGTTGGGAAAGTTAAGACAGACAAAATAAAATATTTCTTTACTCAGCGTATGGTTGGTCTGTGGAACTCCTTGCCACAGGATGTGGTGATGGCATCTGGCTTGGGTGCCTTTAAAAGGGGATTGGACAAGTTTCTGGAGGAAAAATCCATTACGGATTACAAGCCATGATGCATACGTGCAGCATCCTGATTTTAGAAATGGGTTACGTCAGAATGCCAGGTGCAAGGGAGGGCACCAGGATGCAGGTCTCTTGTTATCTGGTGTGCTCCCTGGGGCATTTCGTGGGCCGCTGTGAGATACAGGAAGCTGGACTAGATGAGCCTATGGCCTATCCAGTGGGGCTGTTCTTATGTTCTTAGGCCTGCGGAGGCCCAGAGCTGCCTTCAATTTGGAGCGAACCAGACACAAGGGCAGGTGGGAAGGACCAACCCTGGATCCACCGGACATGGGGTCACAATCCACAGATTGGGAAATTCTGGATTAGGTTGTAATGAGCCACACTGGAAAAAGAAAACATGATTACATTTCAATGATGTGAGCAAGCCAAAGATTCTTTGTATTCAGCCAATTCCAGAATTCAAATAAAAACTGCAATTATGAAATAAAATCTTGCCTCTTGGATGACACAATAGCTTCATTCAGCAAGTTATTCAATGTCCCATTTAGCTCCAGAAAGTGATTACTCTAGTGTCCAGTTTTGGCTCATCTCTTAATTGTTTTATTATTCAGATCAGATGGGATAGTTTTAATTAGATTTTCATTGGTTCTGTACTCTCACAGTCTGAGAAATTGAATTAGAATATGATGATATCTTCTTGTTAGAGGCAAGAATTGTGAAACCGCTAATAGAAATGCTGCTCTTCAGACATAGTTTTTAACATCATGTGTCCCTGGATTAACCTACTAGGTGAACCAATGGGCCAATTACCGTAATTGTGGCAATTTTCCCAGCAGCAGTCGCACAATTGCTGCTGTGTTTATAAATGAGACATTGGTTTTCTGATAGCACATTTTTCCATTCAAGGGGGTGTCTCTAACAAGTCAGAACTGATACTCTGAACAAAAAGTTTGTTACATGAATCTGGTTCTTAGTATAAAAATTGCCCAGTCGCAACAGATGTTATGAATTTACCTATGTTACCTTGATTACTAGGCTCTCAAATTACATCTGGAACAAATTGCAAAGTGATGATGGACACTCATGCCTTGAATCTGAATAATCACAATTATCATATTACCCCTATTTATTTTCTTGGTTTCTTTGTTCAGCTGCACACTTGTGTTTTATTACCTGAGGGGTTCTTCCTTAGTTGAGAGAATACTTCATTAGATGAAAGCCAGAAATTAGTCACTGACTTGCAAAAAAATCCCTGTGCTGCTCCCATCCCGGGCCTTTCTGCCTCATGCCAAGGTGGAGATGTCCACATCAAAAAGGGTGGGATAGAATATGCCTGGAGTTTTCTTTCTTCAAGGGGACATGCCACATAGAAATGCTTCAGGAATGGGCTTATTGCAATGAAGACAGACTGGGAATAACCTGAAACAGCCAAGTCAATCCAAAAATCTCTAATCTTTGCCCTCTAGTTATCCTCACTGGGGTTGTTAGGGTCTTGTTCCTCACACTGAACTTTGCTGACCCAGGATGCTTGGGCTGCCCAGGAGAAGAAGCAAGGAACCCCTGATAGCCCGGGTGTGGTGGTCTTGGTTGTCTCTGGAGCTTTAGTAGTGCTAGTTTGAGCATGTGTGCCCCAACACCCGCTGAAAGTCCTAACTATGAGAAATCTCCCCTGCACCCCTTTTCTGGTTCCCTCATCTTTCCTCTTGCCTGCTTTCCCAGTCTCTTGAGACTTTCTCTGTCCCTCTTCTGTCAGTTTCCTTTCTCCTCCTGTGACCCTTTCACTGCGTTGTTCCTCTTCCTTTCTGGCTTCATTCTTCCTCTTCCCCCTCCAGTTCAGGTGAATTGCTAATAAGAGTGGTGGACCTCCCCAGCCCTGTGCCCCAGAGCAAAGGTCTGAGATGGCGCTCCCTCATGGGATGTTACCGACCCCCTGCAGGCAAATGCACCCATCCACATACCTGGAGTTCACAAAGCCTTGCACGACTCCAGGACGCTTTGGTGACGCCTCGCTGAGGTTCCCCGATGCTTTGAAGCAGGGGTGTCCAAACATTTTGGCAGGAGGGCCACCTCATCTCTCTGACACTGTGCCAGGGGCCGGGGAAAAAAAAGAGAATTAATTTGCATTTAAAATTTGAATAAATTTACATAAATGAATATATTAGAGATGGAACTTATATGAATGAAGGAACGTCTTGCAATAGCTCAAGGCCTCTAAAAGGCCTTGCCCAAAGCAAGTCCAGCCTTTTCCTCACTGCCATGCTGCATCACAGGCATGAAACAGCAAGTAGTGGAGGGAGCCTTCGTCCCCCAGCTCACACGAGAGGTCGAACAGTCGCCCTCATGCTGAGAGCAGTTGCCAGTGTGGGCTCCAGAAAGTCTCTTGAGGCCCAGAGGCTCATTGGAGACTGGGGGCTCCCCATGGTCTGGAAAGAGAGTCCCTGAGGGCTGCAAGTGGCCCCTGGGCCAGGGTTTGGGCACCCCTGCTTTAAACTGTACTTCTGGAAAACTGGAAGCACAGTTTCTGACCCTGTAAGGAGCCTCAGAGAGGCTTCCGCGGGGCCCTAAAGGCACACAAGGCTCCATGCCTGGGGCATTTGCCCCGTAGAATGAACAGGAGGTCCGCCACTGGCTAATATCATGCAAAGACAAAAATGTCATCAAATGAGAGTCTTCTACCTTTAGGAGATGAAAAGGACATTTTTGTGGTGCATTCTTTTGCCATGAAGGCTTGAAGGCCATGAAGACCATCAAGCTATTAAGTGACAACTGCATTTGTAACCAACACATAAATAGTATGATCACCTGAGCCCACCCATACCAACAATATTTTGCCAATAACAAAAAACAGTTATTTTTCCCCTGAAAACATGAACCAAGAGTTCAGAACAATCACATCAGGCTTACAGTGCATGACTACTCAGAAGTAAGCCCCACTAAGTTCAGTGGGACTTGCAGCCCAATCCTATGCATGGCTACTGAAAAGTAAGTCCTATTGTGTTCATTGGGGCTTAATCCTAGGAAAGTGTGTAGGACTGCAGCCTTATTCTCAGGTCAACATGTATAGGATTGCAGCCTTATTAACTCATGTAATTTACACATCAAGATTCACCTCTCCTCAAAAGATTTGTTTAAAAGATCGGTTCAGTTTGTTTAAAAAGGTGGATTTGGATTCATGGTAGTAATGGAGACTTGCTTGCTAAAAATTCAAGAGAATTGCATGTTTAAAAGCTCAAGGCTCCAAACTAACAAATAAATCCAATCATGGTGTTAAGAGCTGGGTATTTTTTTTTTCATTTTTAAATTAGACCCCTGCTTTATGGCATGAAAGCATGGGTGGATGGCAGTGTTGCTGAAATTCCGTTATATTCACTGCAGCAGAGTCTCATCTGGATGGTAAGAGACAACATCCAGAAGTACTATTAATTGACATCAACAAGGATTTTGCCTCATAATGGACAGTAGGACTAGATTTTTAATTTGTTAAACTAATATAAAACGCCCAGGCATTTTCTTTTAAGTATATTAACTTTCTTGATTGGTGAAGCTCTGGCCACATCTCAATACACTGAAGAAAGGAAGCAGAAACAAGCCGCTGATCATTCAGGCTAGAACATATGAGATCAGCATCATGCTTCATTAAATTACTGTATAAGTGGTTTAATAGCGCAGCTGGATGTCTTCAAGTTCTTCTCCTTAAACTGTACTTTGTCTTCTGGGGCCAGAGATAAATATTGAAACGAATCTCATCCACTAAGTGAAACAGAAGCCTCATTCTGTTGTATATTGCAACTAGTATGTACAATCCCAGTGGAAAACCTGCTTTACAATTATTTTAATTTTTTAACAATAAGAAAAATAATTGTAATTTTAAAATAGGCATTTATTTAGAGACATATGCTGGTGACCAGTAGCAGACCTCCTCAGCCCCGTGCCCCAGGGCAAAGGTTCGTGATGTTGCCCTCCTGCAGGCTTTCACCGCTGCCCCTGCGCTCAAATCCGCTCCCCACTCACCTGAGGCTCACGGACCCTCGCGTGATCCAAGCCTGCATTGGTGAAGTCTCTCTGAGGTTCCCTGACACTACAAACTATGCTTCCAAAGAAACCGGAAGCACAGTTTCTGACCCTGTCAGGACCCTCAGAGATGTTTCCACCGGGTCCTACAGCCTCACACCCACTGCATTTGCCCCATAGAATACAATGGTCTGCAACTTCTGGTGGCCATATCATATGCTACAGTTGCCACCCCTCTTTCTTCCCATGTCTTGGATCTAAAAGAGAAAAAAGAATGTGGTGAAAGAGGACCTGTGGAGGAGAGGAGATTGATGGGCTAGAACACTAACCCAGCACTCTCCTCTCTGCCACACCATTCCCCCTTCACATGTCACCCAGCAGCAGCAGCAGAGATTTAAACAGGAACATCTCATTGTAATAAATACAACAAAATATAGAAGTGACAAATACTGTTAACAGTGTCCAGTGAATAACTGTACTGAAAATTTATAGCTTGCTTCTAGACTCCATCAGTGGCTGTTGCAACACACATCCATCCATTTCCTCTACAACAGCTATTGTGCCCAACTGAGAACACAATCCTAACTGTTGCCTGAGCTAGGCTGCCTAAGCGCAGGGACACCTGCACTGGTTCAGAGTGTAGCAAATGTGCCACGAGGCATATCTGCAATGACTCACGAGCCACCAGCACTGGTGGGAAGGCCTGTGCCGGCCTGCCAGCACCACATCCAGAACTTTGGTTGCTGACACAAGGAGATAAGGTAACAAGTGGCGCAAGAGCAGGGGAGGGTGGCGGGGAAGTGGGGTGGGGTTGTTTCAGGGTGGGGGAAGGCAGAAAAGTAGGGATTGACCTGGGTGGTGTGGGATCAGCGGAGGCCTTGTCTGCCATATCTGAACTCCCTTCCTGGGTGGTGTTATACTGGGTGGTATTATACCACCTGGTGTTATACCGGGTTACCTGGATTTGCGCCAGCTAGGGGCTCGACACAAGGTAAGGGAGAAAATATCCTCTTACTCTGAGGCAGTGGCGTAGCCAGAAGGGGTGCAAAGCACTACGTTTTGCAGGCACCTGAACGCACTGCGCAAGCAGCCCCTGCCCCTCTCCTTCAGAGCCAGGCATTCGCCTCTGTTTTGCTCCCTCTACCCGGAATGGCTCTAAAGGGATCACATGGCTCATTCAGGCACCTGCAAAACTTAGTGCTTTGCACCCCCTCTAGGTACGCCACTGCTCTGAGGAAACCTCCGGCCGTCTTCTAACCTGCTTTAGATACAGCGCAGGCCATATGGCCTGGCTGTGCCGTCACAGGTTAGGATTGGATCACCCAATAACTTTGCTTCCCCTTCTTAGTCAATTCATCCATCCTACCTGCCCAAAGTCACTGTTTCTCCCCCCCCACTGCATTATGTTCAGTATCACTGCAATATGTGCCAAAACTGAAAATCTCCAATAAGGAAAGCATTATTGTGGGATTGAAATACCCAATGTTCATGTACTTTCAGTGTTAAAGGGTTTAATTTAATCTCTGTTTTAAACTTTTTTTTTAAACTTGTTGAACAGGTATGGAAAGCGATCAAGCCCAGAGACACTGATTTCCGATCTTTTGTTGAGAGAAAGCACAGAAAACATTCCTAGATCTAGGTCAGTATTAAAGAGCTTTGCATTGTACAATATGGTTTAATATTTTCTGTAAACCAGCCATTTTCAACCACTGTGAATGGCATATAAAAGGTAGGGTTCCTATATTGATATATGATTGCCTGCACTCTTCAACGGTATGTTTTTGTGTTTTTTGTGTGTGTTGTGTATTGAGTTTGTGTTTGTTATGTGCTTGTTTATATTTATTGTTTGTTTTTATTTTGGAAAATACCGCAGGCACTCGCCCATAAGTCAACCCCACAGATAAGTCGAGGGCAGGTTTTGAGCCAACAATCATGGAATTTTCTATGACCCTCGGATAAGTCGGGGGTTAAACTTAGAGGGGTGTCTGACTATAGTTTTGTCTGATTTTAGCCCAGGCCAGATCCTGAAAAATAACCTACCACTAATTGTTACCTAAGAACTGTAGCCTCTAATTTATTAAAAACATAGTAAAAGATCATAAGATACATTTTTATTCTTTTTAAATTCTGGTCTTTACCACCTTTTTGTAAACAATATCAGAGTAAGTGCATTGTAAACAACATACCAGTAAATCAGTGGTCCCCAACCTGGTATTCATGTACTCCCAGGGACATTCAACAGGACCTGTAGGGGTACTTGAAAAAGAATGGAATAATGGTAGAAAAAGGCAGGTCATGCTCCAGAATGCCTTGCAAGGACCAGCAAGGGAGGTAGCTAGTTGGCTTTGAAAGCCCCACCAACAGCTAGTTTTTGGCCATCAATTCATGTATGAACCAGTGATTGAAAACCAGCACAGTAAAAAAGCTAAAGCATAATATGTAATCAATCACCCAGAATTTCTCAGCACACTTCTGGTGCAAAACAGTGCAAAGGCAGAGTCTTCTGTTCCTCAAACAGATAAAAAGAGAAAACACAGTGATGAATACATGAAGTCTGGGTTTTCATAGAGAGGAAATGAGGGCTTGTATTATTACAAACATTTTGCTAATATGAAGGGTACAATTTATTATTGCCAAGGGATATGCAAGTGAAAAAGGTTGGGAACCACTGCAGGAGAACCCTGAATCAAATCCACCTTTAAGGTGTCTGGTGTGTTAAGCCAGAAGCTCTACATACAACATACAACCCATAACACATAACTGAGAGTGTGCAATTCAATTCACAGCAGAGAGATGCAGCTGCATATATTTGCAATCCTTTTTACTCAGAAGTAGACCCACTGCTTTCCATGGGTAATATTCTTAAGTAATGCTGCATTGAATTGTAGCCTGGGAATTGTTGTTTGACCTCTGCCAAAGGCAAAGCCTTTGCAAAAGGGAATCGGGTTGCAGCAGCAAAAGGGAACGGAGGGGAATAAAAGGTTAACTTTGGCTGGAACGTCCCAGGAAAGTAACTATAGCAACTAACCAGCTGCCTGCCTAAGCTTAGCAGAGAAAGAACCTGTTCAGAGTTGAAAGGCTCTGCCCTCTGATTGACCCAGAGATAAGGCTAAGTGAGAATTGGAGCTTTATTACTTGGCAAAAATTTCACTATACCTGAGTATCTACGGTAATTAAAAAATTAATTAAAAAATGAAAAGGTAGGGTTCCTACTGACTGCCAGTACCTTCTTTTTCCTCTGAACAAATGTAAAGCAATTTTAGGTAAGGAATTATGTGTCTACAATTACACAGGCCAACACACATTTTGCTTCCTTAAACGTTACACCAATTCCGGGGTATATTTGGGGTGCTGATTCCAAAAATGGCATCTGTTTTGCCCTATCGCGTCTAGTTTTGGAAACATGGCATAGCCTCTTTAGTGCACAGCCTCTTTAGCCTACACCTTGGCTTCCTCATGAGGAAGCTGCTTGAACCATTCACTAATGAGGCTATACTATATCTCCAAAACTAGACGTGATAGGGTAAAATGGATGCCATTTTTGGAATTAGCACCCCAAATTCATATCAAACCACCATAAAGTTTGGGAAAAACTTTTCTGACCCTCAATTTTGTAGGCCTGTGTTACAAACGGAAGAGTCATCCAAGGCTGAGCATGTTGGTACCACTGTTTTGGTGGCAGAAAACTAACAGAATTTAGCAACCCCAACTAATTTTGGGCCAGAGTAACATCTTCCAGTCTGCGAAAAATTCATCTGATAGGGCTTCTCATGGGCAGCCCAATCCTAACTAAACTCCAGTACTGTAATGTAGTGGTGCCAGCGTGGCCTGCATCCTGCAGGGGAAATTTTGACTGTTGTAGGTCTCCTTGGGGTAAGGGGACATTTGTCCCCTTGCCCCAGGATAAGCCTGAGCAGCCGCAATGGTCAGTCCAGGGTCAACTCAGACCTATACCAGCGATATCCATGCAGGTAGATCAGGCCTGAGGAGGGGGTTAGGACATGGTCACACTGATGCCACTGATCCTGCCCCTATCCAGGCCTGATCCACCTCTTCCACCCCCTCCCTATTCCACCCCTCCCTGTTCTCCCCTCCAGCGGACATCCGGGTGGCTGCTGACGCATGCAGGAAGGCTCCAGCCTTTCCACCAGTATGCCAGCTACTAACAGTGTTGCAAAGCACTTTACAGTACTTTTACAACAGCACTCACTGTTGGACCACATGTTCCATCAGCATGTCACTTATTCAGGACTGGACCATAAATCAGGCTTGAGACCCAAGACCACCAGGCTCAGAGCTGGATTGACAAATTTACATTATAGGGGAAACAACATACTGAACTAAAGTCTTCCTGAGAACCTTTCTCCTAATGCTGGATGTGTGGAAAGGAGCCTTTAATGCAGGGCTAAATGAATGAGCATCAGCTGCTCATTAAAACATGTATAGAGAGTCATTGTGCATATAGTGTATGTGTAGAAGCTATCTTTATACCACACATACTGTATGGGTCAAGCCTGTCACCACATCACCCCTCCCCCACCATTCCTTCATTTAACCCTGCATTTGTGTCTGAATGTACTCAGTGGTAGAAGAAACATATCCTGGTGCACACCTGTTCAGGGAATATTTTCTTAATTCCTACTTCATGTATCCCAGTACTGTGATTTCTGGCATTAAAAATAAATGCCAGGGCAGAGTTCCAGGGAGCCCTGGCACAGATTAAACCCTCTCCTAGAATCTAGCATTTAAGGTTTTAAATCATCTTTTTTTTTTTTTTAAGCGAGAGTGGGAGGCAGAGATAAGAGTCAAAGGGTTGATGGTGGAAAATGTCTTTTTCATTGCTTAGCAAAAGATTAAATGTCTTTTTCTAAGACAAATGTCATGAACGTTGATCATTAGTTTAACATTGTTCTGCAGTGATTCTTATTGATTCCCCTCCATCCCATTTCCAATGCAGCAGCATTCAAATAGATGTGCAGGGATTCAGCTAAATGACTCCAAGACATTTTTATGGTGTTTTGATAGCTATTGAGAAACATGACTATTTACTGCAATCTCCTTTTTCATGGACAGCAGGTAAACAGACCTTAGCTAGTAAGAAACCTTGGTGTAGTGGCACTATACTGCACAATTGTGTGACATTTTTAATGCATTCCTTGGCAATGATGTTTGGGTTTTCAATAGACAATAAATATGGATCCTTGTGTGCACCTTGAGCATATGGAACTCATGCATGCATATGCTTCTCCATTCAATTCCATGGAGCTCCACACTCATGTCTCTATGAGTATGGAACTGTTCCCTCCTTTGAAGTGAGTGGGACAACTTTTGAGGGCTCTGGCACACTATAGACTCTGCTTCCACAACAAATTCTGGGTCAGGGCTACAGCAACTTGTTCCTCAATGTGACTTTTATTGTTAGGTTTTTATCTGAAAAAGCTAAGAAAAAGATTTATGAAGATTTATCCATAAACACACATGTATCTGGGGACTAATGGATACTTTGTTCTGATGTGCAGACTTTATGCACTGTGTGACACAGAACTGAGTTTAGTTTGCCATATCTGAACCACATATACAAGCTGGCAATGGTTCACACACATATGCCCACTTTGCACTATCCATTCACCACAAAAATTAAGGGTGGACAAATCACAATGAAAGATTGTAGATGGATGCAAATGTCAAGGCTCCAGCTGAGATATGATGCTCTTCATGTGGAATTGGGGGTGGGCATGTATTGATCCCATGCCCCAACATTTGTTGGGTTGATGTGCTTGGATAAATTATGAACTTGCTTGTTGAGACCAGAGTGGGATCTTATCCCAAGCCTTGTGTTGTGTTTGTTGAGGATTTTCACAAAATTAAATAGCATTGTCTTCCTGCCTGATCTCAAAAGTATTCCTTAGGGTAGTTTTTCTTGCCTTTGGGCCTAAGGAATATATATTAACCTGAGGCTTACTTGATGCTGTCGCTGATCACCAAACTTTTCCTCTTCTTCTTTTTCTTCACAATATATTACAGGTATGAAGATCCTGCAATGTGGTGATGGAAATAACAGCCCACCTTCCATCTTTTTCCTAGTTTTCAGTCCATGTCCCGTCGCTAGAAGACCAGTCAAGAGTTTCATACCCCAGTGCATGCAGCCATCGTACTGAATTTTGTAGAGTTTTTCCATCGTTATTCTCGTACATATATTTATTTAATAAATTACTTGAGCACTCTTAAATGGAAACATTTTAAATGAGAGAGAGAGAGAGAGAAGGAGACTCTATAATGGGTAAATTTTGTTTTAAGTTGAGTTACAACCTCCTTACTGTCTAAAGTAGCATGAACAACCATCATTGTGCCAACTATTTGTTGTAAAAAGTGGCATTTATTTAACAGGTTATTTGATCTTGGGACTTACTCTTAATATTTGATTTATATAAATTATTTGTTTCGTGGCAATGACTGCCCATGACACAGTGGAGAAAAAAATAAAATGATGTGGAAAGTGCACATTTTTCTAATCCGTGTACAGAACATTATTTATTGCCTTGATAAATCCATTGACATGAATAGCATTTGTAGAGTAAAGAAAGGTTCCACTGAATTCTGCTAGATCATCAAGAGTAATTAAGAAGAATACTGTTAGAACAGTGCTTCTCAATCTTTTTTTCTGCCGTGACCCACTTTGTTAGCCATTTAGTGCACCAGAATGCCTTGCAGCTTCCAGGTAGCACATAAACAAAACAGAGTTGCAAGTACACACAAAAGCTAGTCTTGGTTTGAGTCTATTGGAGTCTTTTCATTTTTAGGATAAAACCCTTGAGTCAGTGTCCAAGTTTTTGACATATGTGACATGAGACCATACGAGTTACCAAAAACACGTTTTCGTAACTTGAGTCCGAGTCATCAGAGTTGTGGCCCATCCCCGGCCATATCTAACTGAGCATAGTACGTTAGCCATGCGTAGTGGTTTACTAGGTTCTTGGAAGGTAAGCCTCTTGATTTGTAACCCTGGGGAGATAGCAAACATGAAACACTTTTGAAGCACCTGGTGGACTATCATACATGGATCATAGGTGCCTCTTTCTGGCTGACCAAAGGAACTGGAGATGAATTGGCCTGTGGCATAGAGGAGTGAGGTGGAGGTGAGGAGTGATGTGGAGGGTGGTGCTAGACTGCAGAGGTCAGTGGGGTAAGGCTGCCAGGTGAAGAGCAGAGCAAGGAGACACAACGTGGACTAGGGAGCTGGTCCAATTGCAGCATGATGGAGAAAATTGTTGTACCAACAGTGAGCATGGTCAGATTGAAGGTTTATATAGGGGTCCAGGAAATCTCATTCTTTCCTGTATCCAACTAAGGTCCCACTCTGGTATCTGTGGTGGAGGCTGTGTTCTCCTTCTAAGTAGACTCAGAGACAAGAATGCCACAGGTCACTGAGTAGATGCATCTTTGTGGAATATGGATCTCAGCCCTGATTGGGGATTGCCTCTGGTTCTAGGATCCGGAGGCAGCAATGGAGAGGATGCTGTCAGGGCAGATCTAGGAGTCCAAGCGGGAAGTGTTGGAACCTTGTTGTCAGGCTTCTCAGAGAAGGCAAATGCTAAGGGTTCCTCAAGGACTGACTTACAAGAGGTACCAGGGCCATCTCCAGATGCTGGCTCCCCATCTTCCTCTGAAGAGTCAAGGTTTAGCCAGGACCTGATAGTTGGATGAATCCAATATATGGGTCAATGTATACGTACAGAGCTAGTTTATTCTGAAAGTAACCTTTACATTCCTAATACTTGGGGATACAACACTTAAAAGATGTTTTTAAAATAGCGTCATTTGTTTATTGCTATGATCAAAAGTGCCATGGATTGGGAGGTTTATTTCATAGTTTAAAAGGGTGAAGAATTGTCTTTTGCTAAATGTGGAATGATTCATAGGATAAAAATTAGGACACAATCCATTCCCATTTGAGTGCAGCTGCCCATATTGAAAGATAAGCATAGGGCTCAATAGAACCCATTTCATATTCTTTTTTTTCCATTTGAGCACACATAAGAGGAAGGGCTAGATGGGGGTTGTGGAAAGTGTAACAGATCAACGAGTGCATCAAAGTGGTAGCAGGGAGGAGGGGACTCTTTTGAGCCTTATGCTAATATTCTCATATGTGTGATCTATGTCCACATAGGGTGCATATTCTTGTGGAACAAGTACTAAAGACCCATTCCTCTCTAGGCCTTGCGCTGTCAGAACTCGTGTTCTGTTTCAGAACAGTGTGAAAGCTGGGCCTCTGTTGTGCACTTCTAGGCTGCTGCCACAATGGCAAAAGGCATGGTGCGCACAGCAGCAGCTCCTAGCAGCTCCACCAGTGCCAATAAGTGGGGGATGCTATGGGTAGGAGGGGGGGTTTGGGGGCAGGGAGGGGGAGAGCAGGAGGCAGGGATGGGGAGGGAGGGAGATGGATCTTGATGGCACAACATGTGCCAAAATGCTATCCCCTCTTTTCCAACCCATCCCATTCCTTTTCTCTCCTTCATGCTATATAGCTGACATGGGTCCAAGGAGACCCATAAGCTGACAGGAGGCCTATACAGAGGTAAGCAGAAAATATTTTTACTTACCTCTGGCAGGCCTCCTAGTCACCCTCCTGACCCACCATTGGATACAGTGAGTGCTCTGTCAGCATCGCTGCATCATTGATAATGGTGAGGGCTAGGACTAGGCAGTCATATTTCACAGGTTTATGAAGGCTACATATTCTTTACTTTTCATTCTATGCTAAAGGGAGTTCTGGTGGCATCCAATGGCATCTTCACATAGCATATGTTTCCTATACCAAGAATACTTCCATGTAGGGATTGACATGAAATTCACGCATGTTTGCACATGTGACTTTCACTGTAGCCAAGTGTGCCGCCCCAGCACGTATGCTCAGTGAAATGCATGCGTGAGCAATTCATTAGCGGGTTTCGTATTAATTTCTGTACAGCATTGTTTCCCATGTAAGAAACATGTCACCCAAGCAGCAGCCCTTATTTACCCTCATACAGAATGACAAAGAATTTGGTTCTTGGATCTCAAAATAAATTAATGTGATATTCCTTGTTCCTATGTCACAGGTGACTGCCAGAATGAATTAAGATCTTTAGATTTGTACACCATCTTGTGTTATGCTATTGACAATAAAAAGAGCAACACTAAAGCAATTCTCCATGGAAAATCTGCTCAGTAATTTAATATGTGACAGAGCTCCTCATCCACTCTGACTTTATTTAAAAACATATGGACCAAATCCTAAGGTGCCCTTATGCTGCTAGAACTAGCATTCTGCTGGTGTAAGGCACTTTGCAGTTGTTGTAAACCTGATCCACCATTTGGAGTAGCAGGGCCACCACCTCATGTGATGAGCAGCGGCGACAGCCCACCAGTGGATCTGTTGCATCCTCCAGTGTTGATAAGCCAGTGCAGGGGGTGAGAGAGGGAGAAGAAGGGTGGAATGGAGAGGGGGAGGAATGGGGAGGGGATGGGCAGAATGGGGTTGGAATGAGGGCTGGAAGGGGCTAATATTGGCAGCAGTGGTGCCCCCAATATCCTATCCCTCTTCAAGACCTCAATCCACTTTCCTGGGTTGACAAACTCCTGCCAGCGGAATTTCTGGTGCAAGTCTGAGTAGACCCATTCTTGCTTACCCCTGGGTAAGGGAACAAATGCTTCCTTACCCAGAGGAGACCTCTGGGACTGCCCCCATTCGCAGGAAGCAGTGTGCACTCTTGTGCATTCAACAGTATCAGCGGGGGGGGGGGTGAGGATAGGTTTGGGCTGTCAGTGTTCAAATGTGTCCAGAATTCTGTTTTAGAGTCAGTCATGCTATCAATGGGATGCTAGCATGCTAGAGACGAGAAAAAGCATTCTTGGAGGTGAGATACCTGCTTAAAGCAAAAAGGAAAGAGCAAGCAGTATTTCATGACCTTTGAGATCTTGTTGGCATCCTTCAGTCTTGGAAGACTATGGTGTCACGCTCTGAATGGTGGTTCTGGAAGAGAATGTCCTCTCCAGTGCGCGAAGCCTGGGTAAAGTAGATATGGAGGATAGGCTGTTACCCATGCAGCAAATCCCCCCTCTCCACATCGCTGAAATGGTCCAATGGAAAGGCAGAGGCCAATATGGTTGGTTCCAGCGGCGTCGCAGGAGTTGCCAGAACGTGACTGTGTTCAGCCATGAACTGCCCCAGGGACTCCGGCTCCGGATTTTGCCTCGAGGTTGACTCCTGAAGCCTTTTCCATAACTGAATGTAGCCACAAGGCAGTGGAGGTTTGGGATCAGAGTTTTCCTTCTCTCAGATGAGCTGCCTTCCCAGGCTGACGAGTCCCATCTACCCGGTGGCTGTTTAGTCGCCTCTTACGACAAGTACAGCCAAACTGAGGGCCTATTCTTATCCCCAGCCCACAGGGGAAATCCCCAGTCCACAGGGGAACCTTTGAGAATGTTCACATTTAAACCATTGCCTTGAGCCCAACTTTTCCTTGATCCAGTGAATCCCAGTTTTTCTTTCATCCAGACTTCTGCGGAGCATGGGTTGCCACAAGCTTGGCAATGGCAGTGGAACATGCTGACATGCAGATACAAGAATTCCCTTGTTGGATCAAATCAAGTTCTGTCCTCTTGGATAGTATCCATTGCATCCCTAGTGACTGGTGAAACCACTTTTACCCTCTGGGACCATGTGAAGCAAATTCAGTGGTCTTCAAACAAAAGCCAAACTGAATTGTGAGGTCCTACAAAAATGTTTATTTTTAATAATACATTTATTCATTTTTTACATGGCGCCATTCAGCAAAAGAGTTCTCTAGCTGATTTGCATTAGCATTCCTAGGCCAATTTATTTTGTAAATTGGACATGTTCCATATCAAACAGGCCTTCCTCAGGGAATTTTCTGTCATATTCCAAGAGCAAATCTCTCTCCATCTAACTGAGGAGATACTGAGGGATATAAATACACATGAGTGTTATCCCAAAATCTCTCCACGCAGTGGCACCAATCAACAGTTCCAGGTCCTGAACTTGGCGGAAGTCCATTGTCTAAGTTCATTACCCATAGAAATACAGCACAGACACAGTGAAGAATCACAAATCTGTTGCCACTTTCATTGTGACACACATTTGGCCAACCTTATCATCAGAGTCTAGGCAGGCGGCTCAATCAATTATTTAGTTAGGATGGAATCATTGTCCTTTCATTTTGCAATTACAAGAGAAGGAGGCCTGACTTTGAAAGGCAAAAGTGACAGGCATCAAATTCTAGAGCCCTGATGTGAGTAATCTCATTTGCTTTGCTCCATTTCTTTCTTATAAAAAGAACAGAAAACTGTGAGATGGCAGCACAATCCCTGGCAAGTCCCAGGAAAGCTGCGGCAAGATCCTAATTCTAGCCTTAAGAACAGTTTATGACGTCAGTGCTCAGAAACATGTCAAAAGAAACCCCTGCCTCTGATGACTATTAACTGGTGCTCATAAGAACAACCCTACTGGCAGTAGCATAGCTGTGGGGGGCAGCTCAGTACGTATTATAGGCAGGGCCTAGGAGAGGGGGGGTAAAGGGGGTAATTTGTACCCAGGCCCAGGGTCCAAAGGGGAGCCCAGGAGCCAAAGGAGGGGGCCCAGAAATTTCCTGGGATCTTATATTTTCCTATCTACTCAGACTTGTTGCTTGCACGGGATGCCGGGGGCACTACTGATGCCACATGGGTTGGTAGACCTGGGCAAAGACTTTTCCAACTGTCTTTACCCTCCCCTACCTTGTTTTGCCCCTCTCTGCCCCTGTTCTGCTTGCCTGTCACCACCCTCCCCAGCTCTTTCACTCCTCCCTCTTTGCCAAGGGGCCCAAAAGAAATTTTGTACCCGCTGATAACATTCCTCTCAGAGGCCCTGATTGTAGGCACCTCAATGTGCCATGTAAGATGCCCCTCCCACTCACCGTCAGAGCCACTGGGGCAGCGATGGCGATGCGCAGGTGCTCATCATTCGGCAAGCGCCTGCATGTTGCCATCACTGCCCGATGGCTAAAATGACAAGTTGGAGGGGCCGCTCACATGGTATATTGTGGTGCCTGTAATATTCACCATGCCGCTCCCCCCCCCTCCCGGCTACTGCCTACTGAATCAAGACTTTTGTGAAACTGCAAAAGCATCCAAGAAATAACTTGAAATAAAGAAATAAAGGCTCCATTCAGTCTCCTCAAGCTGCAGTGGCCAAGTGGAGGCCTCTGGGAAGCCCACAAGCAGGTCATGAAGTCAGTTGCTCCTCCCTGCTATTGCCCCACCAGCAACAGGCATTCAAAGGTCTACTGCCTATGAACATGCAGATTCCACATAACCCATCATGACTGATAGTGACAGACCTCTTCTCCACGAACTTGTCTCTATTCCCATTGTAAAGCCATCTAGTGTAGAAGTCATCATCACATCCCACAGCAGCCAGTTTCATAAATTACAGCCCAATCCTATCCAGGGCCTAAGGCAATGGAGCTTGCGATCTGTTATCATAAGTTCTGGTCTGGCACTGCAAAAGCCACAGCAGTTCTCTGTGCTTTGGGGCTGCCGGAGCAAATGGGCACAGGCCCTGTGCACATGCCACCGGTTCACTCAGCCCGTACTAGAGCAGGTGAGATGGTGGCAGGGGTGGTTCAGAGGTGGTTTGGGGGAGGAGTGGGATGGCAGGGGCTGAGAGGGGGGAGGAGCTCAGTCAGGGCCTCGGAGAGGAATTTTATCAGGGGGTACAGAGTTTCTTTTGTGCCGCTTCCCAAAGTGGGAGAGGGTAAAACAGAGTGAGGGAGTGGCAATGGGGGCAAAACAGGCAGGGGAAAAGTGACAACAGTCAAAATAGTCTTTGGAGTCCAGGTCTACCAGTCTTCCCAATGCAGAGCTCAGGTCTACCTGCCTGCCCGGCGTTGACAGCTAGGTACAGTAATACGGAAAACCAAACATACTCCTAAG
This sequence comes from Tiliqua scincoides, assembly GCF_035046505.1. Classification (NCBI taxonomy): domain Eukaryota; kingdom Metazoa; phylum Chordata; class Lepidosauria; order Squamata; family Scincidae; genus Tiliqua; species Tiliqua scincoides. The sequence goes on from NC_089825.1 coordinate 36,595,235, forward strand.
TCTCTCTAAAATATTTCGAATACAAAAAATCATTGGAGGAGATTACTATCATTGTATTTAGGCTCACACTAGAATGGAAAGTGTCCTGTGTACACCAAAACTGACTTCTGTAGTCGCTACAGTCCCGCAGCTGTGTCGCTGAGCTCCTATACACTCCCTCGTGGTTAGCAAATCCACAAACCAAAGAGCTACTGTAGCAGGTCAGTTTCCTCCCAGATGTGACACTATTAAGGAATGTATGCAATCCTGGGCCTGGTGTGTATGGCTTGTGCCAGTAGTTGTTGCCATGTGCCCACAGTATTGCCCCCAGCATCCCATGTGGGCAGTGAGATTGGACAATGTAAGATCCCAGGAAATTTCTGGGCCCCCTCCTTTGGCTCCTGGGCCCCCTTCCTGACCCTGGGCCCGGGTACAAATTACCCCCTTTACCCCCCTCTCCTAGGCCCTGAGCTCAGTGACAGCAGCACACACCTATCCCCCTTTTCCCAGTTCACTGTACCCCCTGAGACTGGTTGGACTCTCACCAGCTAAATAACTGGTGTAGGTCTGAGAAGATCCATTTGCAGTCAGGCAGCTTATGGGGAAGTAAGTAAACATCAATCAGCACCAAACTGATTGGCTGGTGGCTCTGACATCACAATGCCACCTTCCCTCATTCCCTGTAGTGTTGTGCAACTTGTTTTAAACACTGGTTTTCCTTTTCTCTTAAATAAAGAACATGTCATTGATTAAATGTAGATACAGCGCTTTAATAAAGGGTGGATAGCCTGTCTGAAGCATGGAGACAGAGGAAAGATTGACCGCTCAGTCTGTGTTGGAATTGCTGGTAAGTATACCTGTCAATTAGGTTATTTAGGCAGTGAAGAAGCTGAATTCACTATGGAGGAGCAAAACCAAAAAACAAAAACACCCCACAGTAACTGGTGTTTCAGAGTATATTTGTATGCAGCTGTAGTTGTCTGTTCAGGAGCATTGGGGTCTGGTCAGGAACAGGCAAAAGCTTAAAGGAGCTTTCAAAGTCAGTGTAACTGAGGAAAAAAGGAGGCTAAGAAGAGATATAATTGTATTCAAAAGTTATTTAACTCACTAAGAACGCCTGAGGGTAAGAATGAATGAGTGCATAATTGCCATATTTGTGCAGATTCAAAACCAGGGGAAAAATTAACTATAAGAAGGGCACTTTGGATGACATTGTAAGATTTCAGATTCTAAAATTATTGCATTGTATTAATTTACTAATTCCACTCTTTTAAATGTGGTTAAACCAGCATTTTTTGCTTCCTGTGCGAAAGCTGTGCATTTTGCTTGCCCAAAAAAGTGTAGGAAAACAACGGAAATTATTGGGTATTGGAATAACTGCTTTTCTCATATTTTGTGACTCAACAAACACACTTTGATCCAGATGTACATGAATCCAGGCACAAATACACAAAGTATATTGTAAGAAAAACTTGGCATGAGGTATGTAATTTATTTCTATGATGTGAACAATGAAAGATGATTTGTGCCAGACTTTCAACATCCCTTTTTTGCCTATGACAGTGGTTCCCAAACTTCTCCTCGGAAGCTGGGAACAATGTACAGTAAGTCTTTGCAGGGGTGGGAATGGCAGTGACAATCCCCAGGATTGCACCACTGCTGAGGATAGAAGGAGGGTTTTCTTACCTAAACCAAAGCTGGTCTCTGGGGAGGGGGGTACAGGGAGACCAGAGGCCACCTCCACAGGGCTCCCCAAGCTGTGGAATAATGAAAAATAGCAACTGGAACCCACTTACAGTTTTTCAATCATGAAACCGGAAATGGGTTCCAATAGCTATTTTTAGTTATTCTGAGACTTGGGGAGCCCTGAGGAGGCATCTGCAGGGCTACAAACACACACACACACACACACACACACACACACACACCCCCAGAGGCCAGCATTGGCTTTGGTAAATAACCCCCTGTACTTCTCCAGCAGTGGCATGATCCTGGGGATTGCATCGCTGCGATCTCCCACCCTGCCCCTTAAGTCACCAGAGGAAGTGCTTCCTGTGGCGGTCATGACCCACCAGCTTGGTAACCAATGGCCTATGATTTAAAAGAAGGGCTGCAATACCCTTCCCTGAGAGTAACAATCCAATGCATGTATCCTCATAAGTAAACCTAACTGAACTCAGTGGGACTTACTCCCAGGTAAGTGTGTACAGGATTGCTATCTTGGTCCTATTGCATTTAATGGGTCTTCCTTCTGAGTAGACATGCATAGAATTGCGCTGGTGGTGTTCATTCTGTGAGTGACGACAGCCGATCTAGATTCAGACTTAGGGCCCAGTCTTATCCAACTTTCTAGCACTGGTGCAACCGCTATGCAGCCCTGAAGTAAGGGAACAAATGCTGCCTTATTTTGAGGAGGCCTCTGTGACTGCCTCCCCACCACAGGATGCAGTGCATGCCCCATTGGCACAGCTGCACTAGCACTGGAAAATTGGATAGGATGGCTCTTACTCTTTGGACAGGAAGATTTTGGATCAGCCTAGGCTAGGTAACATACCACTCTCAAACCTCAAATACCTAATGCCTGGGCAGAACCTAATGTCCAGAAGAACTCACACAGGCATGTATATTGCCCCACAATAACTCACCTAAACCTTCCTTACCCATGTTGACCTCATGAAAATAATATCAAAAATGCCACTTCAAAATGACATGCAATTGAGACAGCTTTGTATTGGGTTTAATGAGCACATGCCAGCACTGTAACCGTATCTTAACAAGTCATTTAAAAATTCATTGCAGAAAGCATCTTCAAGCATGTCAGTCAGTGCCTAAAGTATTTTTCAAAAACAATTACTCATTTTGCGATGAGTTAGGGCATCAGATCTTTTTTGGGGGGAGGAACTGCTCCACTGTCACGCTTCTTCTCACAAGCCCCTTAAGCAGGATCCCAAATTAACTGATAGAAAAGGCAGAAAAAGGAGGATTATTCATGGGACATTAGGACTCCTGGCAGGCCAGGGCAACTGTTTCTGAGCAAAGGCCATCTGTCAAATCAAGTGATGACATCAGTCAGAAATGGCAAGCCATCCTTTTGAATATGTAGTTACGGACATACCTCCAACTTCTGTTTGTTTATCCTGCCTCCAAACCTACAATGAGAAATGACAAAAAAATGATGACGACGCTTGAATCTTGGCTGCGTGGTGAACTTAATATAAATCTGCATTGGAATGATGAATTGTATTTAGAACTGTACAAAACTCCAGCTGAAATTGACTGTCTTATCTAGCTAAGCCAGAAGTGCCATTCAGGTCCCTCCGTGTTCCCACAGAGGCTTGCTTTGCTCCTCCAGCGTGAGAAAGTTTTCACTGACCTGTTCTTGTATTTGTTAGAATGCCAGGCAAACAAAAGTCAGGCTGTAAGTCTAAAGGTGCTGAAATGATGTTGTTTTTTTCATAGTAAAACAAAAAGTTTCCTGAAGATTGAAAAGATGCATTGGTTTTAAAAGAGAGTGGGAGTGAACAGTTATGCACTTGGAATACATTAGGAAATATGATTGCTTTTTTCAGGGGGAATCTGTCCCTGGACAAAGGAAAACTGTGCATCTTGAGTAATTGGCTGTAAGCAGGAGAACTTCACAATGCAATCCGATGCACGTCTACTCAGAAGTCAGTCCCATTGAGTTAAATGGGACTTAATTCCAAGCGAGGCTGCAGTCCTACACACATTTTCCTGGGAGTGAACCCCATTGAACACAAAGGAACTTATTTCTTTTTTTATTATTATTTATTTATTTTTTATTAACACACACAAACACACAAACATATAACATACATTTAGGAGTGCTAAATACCATATACCATTACTAATTAATCATACTATATCTCCTAATCTACTTACTCATCTATTTCTACCTCTTATTGATTTATCCATTTATTTATATAATATACAATAAATTTTCCCTAATGCCCTATACTATATTTTCTAAATATTCACTTTCTACCAAGCGTAAACTAACTTCAATTGCTCATTAATATTAAAACAAAATAATCTAATTACCAAAAATTATCACCTCAGCTATTTCAACTCCAATCTAATTCTCCAATCTAATTACACCTTTTTTTCTTCGACATAATAACCACATATAAAACCATTCTTCCACATGTTTACATTTCCAGCTATATTTTTTTAATACACTGTAATTCATATTTATCAATTTCACACGTATTCTTTATTTTTTTCTTCAAATAAATTTGGGCCATTGTTATTAGCTTAATAAATCCTCCAATTTTCTTTAACATCTATATTACCCCTCAGGGTTCTTTTTCTTTCTTACTTTCCACTTTTTCTCCTGTAATATCTTTAATAATTTATCTCTATAACAGAATCTGATAGAGCCACACTTTCTTATATAGGGTGTGTTCATTCTTCCAGTTAACTGGGATATATTTTCTCCTTCTTGTTCCAACAAATATTGTGATTTGTGCACTCCTGTTACTCTGTCCATCTTATCTTTCTTGATCTCCATCAGTGCCTCTTTGTCCTGTTGATCATCCTGTTTATTTTCCTCCTTGACTGCTTTTTCACTCCCTTGTTTATCTTCTGCTTGTTTCTTCACATCTTCCAATTGTTCTTTACACACATCTATCTGTTAGGAAAGAGTCTCCAGACTGACTTGAATCTGCAATGACCAACTTAGCTTTTGTCGCTCCATAACAAGCAATCTCTCTGTATTAATCAAGATTTTCTGTATCCACATTTCTGGAACAGAATCCATTTTGCAATTTCTCTCAAGTCCATTAGATCTCCACAACGTATTATTCTCTTTACTTCCACCACATCATTACTACTCTGCCATCCGCATTCCTTACATACCTCTTGCAGATAACAGTCCAGTACGGTTAATGGAGAGAGAAACAAACGCAAGAAAACAGTCTCATGGTCTCTGGCCATGACATCACTTCCAATGGGTCCTGGACAGACTGTCATTCTAAAAAGTGGGTCCCAGTGCTAAAAGTATGAGAACTGCTGCAATAAGATGTTAGTAAGTTGACACTGTGTTGTAAGTTGTGTGTGTGTGTGTGTGTGTGTGTGTGTGTGTGTGTGTGTGTGTGTGACTCCACAAGTTTTCAAAATCACTAAAATCAGAATTTGGAGGAATAATACCATCATGTTATATATCAATCAATGCGTAATTTCATGCGAATGCAATGAAACAAATCACATTGAAATATCTGTGTTCTATCAAAAGGTACTGCCAAAAAACCAGTGGAGGGCGGGGCCATGGTACATCACCACCTGGGATGTTGCCCCGCCCACTGCATGGGGTGATGCGCAGGCCTCCCGCACCGGGTGACGCGAATGCTAGTGACGCAACTGGCTTACGCCCTTAGAGTGCAATCCTAACCCACTTTCCAGCACCAACATAAAGGCAATGAAGTTCCAAGGTAAGGAAACAATATTCCCTTACTTTGAGGAGACCTCCATGAGTGTCCTCCAACTGCAGGATGCAGCACATGTCCCATTGGCACAGCTATACCAGTGCTGGAAAGTTGGTTAGAATTTGGGCCTCAATCACACAACCAGTTTTCAAATTGTAGCTCGCATTTCCATATCAGGTTGTATATATGCACTCCTTTCTCTAAAATGAAACTTAATTCTTTGTTACAGCTAACAATTAAAAGTTTTTGGTGAGGAAATGTCCCTGTGTTGAAAAACATATTTTTTTATTCCATGTTTGTCTAGATTTCCTTAAAAACAAGTTTTTATCTTTAGGCCTAACTCATTTTCTTCTGCTTTTTTAAATGAATACACTTGGTGTTCAATTACAATATGCTCTCTCTCTTTCTGTCTTACTAGACCAGGGGTGCCCAAACCCTGGCCCGGGGGCCACTTGCGGCCCTCGAGGCCTCTCAATGCGGCCCTCAGGGAGCCCCCAGTCTCCAATGAGCCTCTGGCCCTCCAGAGATTTGTTGGAGCCCGTACTGGCCCAACGCAACTGCTCTCAGCGTGAGGGCAACTGTTTGACCTCTCGCATGAGCTGTGGCATGAGGGCTCCCTCCACTGCTTGTTGTTTCACGTCTGTGATGCAGTAGTGGCAGCAAAGGAAAGGCCAGTCTTGCTTTGTGCAAGGCCTTTTATAGGCTTTGAGCTATTGCAAGACCTTCATTCATTCATATAAGTTCATCTTTAATATATTCATTTATGTAAACTTATGTAAATTTATTCAAATTTTAAATGTAAATTAATTCTTTCCCCCCCCCCGGCCCCCGATACAGAGTCAGATAGCTGATGTGGCCCTCCTGCCAAAAACTTTGGACACCCCTGTACTAGACTGTAAAATTCATTTTCTGTGGCAGATAATTTAATTTGTAATCCAGCCTCAAGCTGGAGTGCTTGATGAACGGAACAGCCAGGCATAGGCTTATTTGGGAAACCTCTCGAGCTACAGTGAGTTTCATTTTTAGAACTGTGGTGTAAAATATCAGAGTTGGTCATTGTTCATTGTGAAATGCTTCAAAGCTCTTTAAAACTAATTTTTTTTTTTTGTAATTATGTATTACCTATGATGCCCTCAATCTGGTCATTCATATCTCATAATTTAGTGTTTAACAATGAGTTGTACCCTGAAAACATAAATTTCAGCACCACTGACATCAGTGAGATGTTAGTGGTGAGTAACTTAAGGCTGCAATCCTAAACACACTTACCTTGGAGTAAGTTGCATTGAACTATTTACTTCTGAGTAGTCGGGCACAGGTTTGTGCTGTATATTCATTTCATTGGATGAGAATCCTAACATTCTTAGGATACAACCCTTATATAATATAGATCCAAATGCAGGATATGCCAAATATACTGCAAAATGCTGAAAAATACTGCAAAATGCAGTATTTATACAGTACATACATATAATATTTATTATATACTTTATTTATATTGTATTAATTTATATTGTTTATAACATGCATATAATTATACATGCTTACACACGCTCAGATGCACATGCGTGTAAATGGCACTTTACTAATAATAACACAGTTCCCTGCCCTAAGGAACTTACAGTCTGAAATTTGATGAGAGAGGAGATGGAGGCAGGTAAACAGGGGAATAATATGTGTTTATGTCACTTAGGCTTAGCCAGTGGTGTCACTAGGGTTTGCAGCACCCGATGTGGAAGGCCAGTGCGTCACCCCCTTGATGGACTTCCTCCCATGCAGTAGGTAGGGCAACATCCTGGGTGTGGGTATGGTGATGTACCATTGCCCCACCCCCTGCTGTTTTTTTTTTTTTTTTTTGGCTATAGCTTTTAATAGAATAAAGATATTTTAATGCAGTTTATTTCACTGCATTCTGCATGAAATTATGCATCGATCGTTATGTATCATGATGGGATTATTTGAAAAAGTCAAGATTTAAAATTTTTTGGCCAGTAGCGGTGTCACCCAGTGCAGCCTGCACCCCCCACCCCCACCCCCAGCAATGCCACTGGATTTAGCTTATTGTCTTGTAGGGCTTTTTTTTTTTTTTTTAACATCTAATAAGGTTGCAATCCTATACACACTTTCCTGAGAGTAAGCCTAACTGAACACAACAGGGCTTACTTCTCAGTAGGCAGGCATAGGATTGCCCTGTCATAGGCTTAACGCCATTTGGGTGCCCCAAATTTTTCCCATAGCGTGTGACCACTGACATATCCCCATAGCTCCTCAAGCAGGAAGTGTGTGTTATTAAGTGTGTGTGTTCATTGCTAGCAAACTTTCTTAACCGTTCTTATAAGTAGTGTACAAAAGAGGGGGCGAAATCATATAAGAACCACCTCGGTAATCTCTGAAATGAATGATTACATTCATAATAAGACCAAACAGAGGGAAGATAAAACATTAATTTACATAGCCATAAGCAAAATAAATTTGTTCCTGCTGCATGCTTACAGCTATTGTGGAAGGCACTGTAAATGAAAAACAACCTTGTAATGTTTGCTAGGATGAAAAATCACCCCAATTCACACATGGTGATCCACTGTAGCAAAGCTCATATGGAGCCACAATTTAAACAAGATGCTTATTTCATGTCTAACAAGTTGATACATTACATTATGCACTGTACTGTTATGGGATCATTGGGAAGCTTTTTTTTTTTAACCACCCTGTGCAGGACAAGTACCTCTGTTCACTATACTATTTGATGTTTAATGATATTCTGGCTGTTATTATGGCAATACAATTTATCAGGCTGGCATACTGTTTTCCTTCCTTCCTTCCTTCCTGGAAAAAATCCTTCCTGGTGGTTCCTTCCTTCCTGGAAAAAATCTACAACCCAATCCTATTCAGCACTGGCACAATGCAGCCACAGGACCCATGTCATTCCAGCACTGAAACCGAGTGGGCTTCACCATGATTATGATGATTATTAAAAATACTTATATACTCCTTTTCAGCTCACAAAATGTTTTCAGTGTAGGTTGTGCACATACATTTGTAATCTCCATGATCTGTCTCCTCCCCTACCAAGAATGGATGACCTATGTGAATTGGTTATACTCATATATGAACACATTCTTATCCGCACAGATTTCCTTGGGGCATTGTAAGATGAATCTATGAACTGGGGCAGGTTCAGAAGTTGACCAGATTGGGCATCAGCCAACACTGATGAGAGCTGATGCAGCCAGCATGAGCCCCTGAACTAGCTGCCACAGATTCCCCCCATTTACCAATGGAGAGGATGAGGGGAGCCACTGCTTGCTGCCATTGAGGCTGGGTTGGTAGTGCAGGACTTTACCTTAGGATCTCCAGCAACCCGCCTCAGTGCTACCCAAGAACGGAAGACTTATTCCCATGCCTACCTGTTCAGAAGATGACAATAAACATCATGTGCAAACTGACACGCGATACAAGACATACTTTTATTATTCCAATCTCTATTCATAAAAAGCAAATCATAACCTTGACCTGTCTTACAGGGGGATTGTAGGTGAGGATAGATTAAATGCTATATAAATGAGAATAAATAAAGGACATTCACCCACACAGTTACTCATCTCTTTTGTGAACTGGGAGAACATTGTCTGTGGTTACTGCAAAAAATATTTCAGGTGATCATTTGACTGCCAAAGTGAGTTATTGCCCATTTTGGCTCCGATCCTCATAAAAAAAAATGTTTAACTTGGTTTTATGGTGTTCAGTAAAAGCAAATTTTGGGGAAGTTAATGGAAGGATTTGTGTCCAGGTTGGGTTGCTTTATTGTATTCCAGCCTAGCATGAGGGTGAATCTACTGACTTTAGCATGGCTATTCTGAAATAAGAGGAAGACTCAGTTTATTTGCCTGGATGGCTCTGTCATTTGTCTGAGAGCAGGTAACAATAAATCATACCCAGTCAATGATTTTGTGTGTTTATTTGCATTTTGGTTTCCCTGTAAGCTACTTGCTGTTAGTGAGCTTTTAAAATTACTGTACTCATAATGAAACAAACAATTTTGGGGCACCCAGCCAAAGCAGCACAATGATAACTACTACAGCAGGAGGCCTAATTGCACTCAGCCCTCCAATGTAGTGTTACACTGCAGTTAAAAGAACATTTACATGTAATGGAAAATATGGTGATGAGCCATGACTGCACTGATCTGTTTGAATCAGTTGAAACTGCTTCAAGATTTTCAGTCAAGGCTTTGTTTTCACTTTTGGTTTTCTCTCTTGCTACCTGAAATGGCTGCATTTGAAAACCTGAGATTTCTGGAGCAGGACCTGGTAAGGTCACAAGGCAGGGTGCATTGATGTCACAAGACTGCAAACCTTAGAAAATGGAGGATCAGTTTGGTTGTGAGGTAAAAGGGTGTGAGATTGGTCTTTTGCCACCTATCTATCTGAGACAAATGCAAAAAGCTGGAGGCAAAGGGTCATTTTAGGCAAAGTGGCAGCTCCACTATAGTTTGTTCTCTTTTGTTCCTCCATGGTCCCTTGGTGTCTAGAATTCTTTTATCCCTTCCCATCACTTCATCTTTGGTGCATATACATGCTGCCAGCTGGCTGAAAAGGCTCATGTGGCAGCTAATGCCATAACAAAATACTAAACAACCTGAGATTTCTGAGGTGGGAGCTGGTGATGTCGCAAGGTAATGGCATACAAGGCTATCAACTGTTGAAAAATGGAGGGTCATTATGCAAACACCTTCTGAAGCTAAGCAGACCAAGCTTTGGTCTGTATCTGGATGGGTAGCAACCTGGGGCCCCCATGTATACCAGCTTGTATTCAGTGGCAGAAGAACGGTGGAATATAAACGCAATAAATAAGACAAAACAATCCCTGGGGCAGGTCTGGCCTAAGACATATCCATATTCTTTTGTAGCAGGCTCCTCCAAACCCCAGGGTTTGGGGAAAGCCTTCTACTCTGTGAGTGGAGTTTACTATTCCACCTCCGCGCAGCTTGTCTTTCAAGTAGATATGGGCACTGGATGCTCTGGGCAGTCACATCTGCTCAGGCATCCTATTGCACAGCTTCCTGGTGCCCAGATCTACTCAAAAGACAAGCTGCAGAGAGGCAGAATGGTAAGCTGCAGTCTGAATGGGGACCACATTTTCGGCATAAACCAACTACGAATTTGGCAACCGCTGTTCTATAGGATATGGTGGGTAGTTTCCCTTTGGCTTTATCCCTTCATTTGGGCCAAATCCTATCGAACTTTCCAGCTCTGATGCAGCGGTAATGTAGCCCCGAGGTAAGGGAACAAACATTCCCTTACCTTGAGGAGGCCTCCGTGATTGTCCCCCCACCTCAGGATGCAGCATATGCCCTTTTGGCATGACTAGCTCAGTGTCGAAAATTGGTTAGGACTGGGCCCTTTGTGGAATAACTCTGCTCTAAGCAAATGTGGCACAGGTGTCACAATTGCTGAAGTGGCATCTGTGCCTCAGATAAGACACATCCCTTCCTCTTTCTGTGGCTTTCAGTTGATGCAATTCCAGCAGCCTTGCTAAGCATGAATTACATGTCTTAAGGATACATGTCATTAGTCCTTGAGGCAAGATCTAAAATATTAGGGACCAAGTACACAGCAGGGCACAAGGCTACTTTGAATGAGAATGTTGGGATGGATGAAAACTGGGTTCAATGGTTTCAGAGATGGTGCTGAGTTTTAGTGGAAGCAGACTCTGGAGCAGCATAGCAATATCTTTTGAACTTTCTGGAAGAAAAATTAAGTGGTACAGCAACACCGGCTGCAAATTATACCACCCACTTTACACTTTAATGCCATCATCCACCAAGCGCTGCGTCAGCTGTAGGTGGAGATGACAAACAGATAATTAATGGCTCTCCCAACATGCTTGCTAAGAATTGCTTGGAAAAAGAGGGTCACTTGGTTATTTCAATTACATAATTTATTCTTAATAGTTTCACATGGAGAAAAGAAGTTGCTCTGGGTTATTAAGGTATAATTATGCTACCTGTGATCAGACCAAATCGCCGTTCTGGAGGAACATGAAGGTTCATTATTAGCAAGAAAAAGGCACTGCACGGACAATTAAAGCTGATCATCAGGATATGGCCTTGCTGTGGGTGATGTCTCCATTGGGGTAAAAACAGCACATTGTATGTTAACCGTTTCACAGCCATGCTGGAGAAGAAGTGGGGGAACAATGCTGCAATATAAGGACTTTTTCTTAGGAAAAAAAAAATCACAGCTACTTTGCAAAGATATTTGTCAAAGGGAATTAAGAGACAGACCGGTGCCTGTGCCTATGTGACAGTGACAGCTGGGGTTGCCTGCTTTGCATTCTGTTACTAAGGACCAAAACCAGGCCCACTGTACGTGATCATCATAAGGTTCTTCATCAATTTTCTTATATATGAATACAGCCTATCAGGCCTGGCCCATGTCTTGTTATCCAGTTCCCCATGTAGATGGGAGCACTGGATATGTGTATGCATGGACAAGTGCCAGAGAGACAAGAAGCCCCACACATCACTTCCCCAAAGTTGGTGCTCAAGGTGCACATGATGTCTAACCTTTTCCTGTTGTTACACAGGTCATGCCTCATAATCCACTGACTTTGCATCCACTGATTTGACTCACCACTGATACCAGGGTCCACTTTAAATGCCTTGTAACAAGGGGGGGGAAAAGCCAAAATCCCATTTCCTATCTTTGTACTGTTAAACCACACTGGTTCCAAGCTTCTTGGGGGTTAAAGATAGTTTTTAAAGATCCACATCCAGGTTTCTTGCCTCTCCATTGTTGCCCCAGAATGCATCGGTATAGACACTATACCAGTTGAATGTGGTATAGAGCCTATACCAAAGCATTCTAGGATGCCAATGGAGGAACAAGAAACCTGGAAGTAAATCTTTAAAATTATTTTTCACTGATTTGGTATCCACATTTTTTTTTAATCCACTGCAGGTTCTGGAACAGCACCCCAGTGGATAACGAGGTATGACCTGTATTGTTGTGACAAGACTCCTCCCTCTCTCCCTCTGTATTGTTGTGACAAGACTCCTCCTCTCTCTCTCTCTCTTAGTAGAAATCTGTGAATTTCTACTGTGGCTACACTTTGGCATGACCATCCTATCCCCGTAAAATAATGGCCCAGCCTTGGGAGCCTCCTGTATTTGTAAAACAAAACTCTTTGAGTTGCAAAACAACCTAACTCAGGCCCTTAGCTCTTTCCCACCCTGCTAAGGAAATCATCCTGGCCTCTTACCAACAAAAGGAGATTGGTCCAGGATGAGCTCATCCCACACAAGATTCTATGTTAGCCTATGGCCAGGAACTGCTCTAAGAAATCTGGTCATAAGTTCAAGGAGTGTCAGGGGGCAGGTCCAGGCTGGGAAGGGGGAAAGGATGAGGGGTGCTCTGCAATCCTCCCCCTCCCGCCCCTGGGCTGCCTCACCCCCTGCCCCAATCTGCTCCCGGTCTTCCCATGATCCGCCCTCCACTACGACTTACTAGCAATGGCAGAAGTTCTGCAGGCTGCTGTTGGTGTCTGCAGCCTGCTGAATGTTGGACTGCCAGCTGTGCCAGCAGTCTGGGATGTATGGTGGCAGATTGCGAGATCCACCACAATAAGGCCTAAGGTAGGATTGGACCAGTAGTGTCTCACTCTCCTCCTACCTTGTATGCCATTCTTGAGTCTCAGGAAATGTTCGTGTCTCTCCCTCATACCCATCTGCCCTCTCTTGTGCCTCTCCCTTCTTCTTGCATAGGTTGGTTTCAGTGTCTCTCAACCCCTCCATCTTCCCACCTTTTCTCCACTTTCCCTTACCTTCTTCATAACTCTTCCCTGTCACCTCCTTAGCTTAAGTTTAGGACTACTGTACTGCCACAAGCACCAGCAGTAGCCATGTATCCATTTAAGCTTCCCCCCTACTTACAACTTAAGTAGGGGGGAAGAAATTCTCTCTCCTCTATTGTAGGTTTATCCCCCAAGTAAATATCATAGCGTTTGTACCTATATCTCATTTCATCACTGAGTGAATGCTAGTCTCCATTGGGGTATTTCATGAGCTAACTGCTGGGGTTCCTACACTTGTGTTGCAGTGTATGCATGTTAGTACATGTGTGGTGTCGTCCCCGTCCCCCCAGTACATGTGGTAACAAGAGGCAGTCACTTTCCAGTCTGCTGCACTTCCACTCTGTCCTGCTCTTGCTTTTCAAACCCAGGGTATGGAAGGAAGAGGAGTGGTATCTGGCACACCACCAGGTAAGGAGAGAGCAACATTTGACATGATGACAGGCACCGGGAGATCTTGGGTTTGCCCTGGCCCTCATGCTCCCCAAGTTGTTTGCAGGAGAAGAGTGGAAAGGTCTAAAACAATTGGAGGTGGGTGGTATCTATGCCATTTGCAGACTTTCCAGCCTGTCACCCCCACGATGGACCTCCTCCCATGCAGGGGGCGAAGCAACACCCCGAGTGGTGGACATGGCGATGTACCGCTGCCCCACCCCCACTGGTTTTTTGCCTGTACCTTTTGATAGAACACAGATATTTCAATGCGGTTTGTTGCGTTGCATTCTGCGTTGCAATCGTTGCATCGATTGATACGTAACATCATAATATTATTTCTACAAAATATGATTTTAGTGACTAGTGGTGACACACACACACACACACACACACACACACACACACACACACACAGTTCTTATGCTTCATCCAGATCACTGTCAGGATCCACCTGGTTTTCCAATTCTAAAAAAGGGGTTTTTTAACCCGAGGGTTTTTAAAATTGCATTCCGCTGTAAATTCCACATCGAATGGTAAATGACATAATGGTATTATTCCTTAAAAAAGCAATTTTAGCATGTGATCCCCCAGTGTGCATCATCCCCCCTGTGCGAGTCACCTGGTGTGGCCCTCACCCCCCACATCCCACTATCGACGCTATTGACTTGCAGAGTGAAGTGATTGAGTGGGTTGGCCCTACAAGGATGGCAGGCATGATAAGTGCTGGAGAAACAAGGAATCAGTATCGTGCACTGTCAGTATAGACTACTAGGAACAGTGAGATCTTTGAGAAGCAAGATCTCATTTAATTGTATTTTTTATTTTAATTATCCAGTCACCTTGCATGTTCACCCCAATTGGGGGGGGGAACACCTCTCGGAAGTGCTTACCAATACTGAGAATCTCTGGGTCACAATTTGCGCCATTCATGCAGCGAACCATGAGTAATCCCAAGAGCAAGCTATTGTTCTATAATCAGTAGAAGGAATTATTTAAGACATTTCTCTTCACTGTGGTAGTCTGCTGTGTCAGCAGTGACTTTGGAAATGCTGACAAGCTGAGATACAGGTAAATGAGGTGATACAGAGTGGGATTGCATTTGGATAACTGCTTTCATTCAATTACCTGTGTACCTTTCTCCTTTTGATTCAATGTAATCTTTTAACTGCTGAAAGAGCAACTCAGGAGATTATGGGAAAGGAAGCTAAGAGTCCATTCTCATTTATTTTAACTGCTTATTCAGGGATGCTTCCAAGATTCTCCTTATTTCTCTCCAGCTGGCTATTTATTTATTTATTTATTTATTTACTTACTTACTTACTTACTTACTTACTTACTTACTTACTTACTTAGAGCTGAATCCAGAGCCCGGCGCACCAGCTTACTGCCAGTTTGCACTGTCGCAAATGTTTGCGAGCCTTCCTGTGGGCCCAGTTCCGCCACCTGGCACTCACGGATTGCTGGGTGGCAGGAGAGGTGAGTAGGAGGGGTGGGGGGAGGCGTTCTGGGGTGGGGAGAGGTGGGGGAGGGTGGGGAGAGGGCGGGAGGAGGCATGGTGGGAGAAGGAGGGGTGTGGAACTGGCGGAGCTCAATTCCACCTGATCCAGAGCCTTGTGTTGGGCCACGTGGCCTGACATGGGATTCTGATTCTGCACTGGCTGAAGAGCTGCTGAAGAATCAAATAGCCCCATTGTGGGGCTATTTCCCTTATCCAGGGGAAGGGGACAAATGGAGGGGGCACATGCCAGGGGTCCCATGGACCCGATCTGCAGATAAGTGAATCTGCGAATATGGGATCCATGGATAAGGCCCCCCCCCCGTATGCACATCAGTGATCACTGTACTAAAATAAACTTGATGCTGTCATACATACAGTCACATCAAATACTTGTTTGCAGTGTACCCTCCACATGCCTGATCTCGTCAGGTCTCAGAAGCTAAGCAGGGTCAGGCCTGGTTAGTACTTGGATGGGAGACCGCCTGGGAATACCAGATGCTGTAGGCTTATACCATAGTCTTTCGAGACTGAAGGTTGCCAACCATTGATTCACATGTGCAACAGTAATGTGGTAGGGGAAAGAATCTGCAAATGAACTGAAGTCTGCCTTCTCCAGTTTTGGAATTAGTTTTAGAAATTCGCCCAGACTCAGCTGGAATTTGGGAGGAGTAGAATACAGGATAATGCAAACCCACAAAATAATTATAACAGAATAGGGTAAATGCAGAGGTGGCTCAAAGCAATCTCCACCCGAAACAGAAGCTGATCTGACCTGAATCCAATTCTACCAACCACATCCATTCTTGTGACAGCCAGCCAGTCAACTATGTAATACGCCACCCCATGATCACCACTATTAGTTCTAAACTGCCCAGGCTGGAAGGGGAGCCTCTCTGGTCCCAGCATTTGGGAGCATCCAGCCAATTTACAACTAGTGGCAGGGGAAAAGAAGATGAAAAAAGATTGTGATGACATTGACCATCCCCAGTGCCACCCCTGTGATCCTCAGCAGTGACACTGAAGAAGAAAGTAAGAAAAAGATAGGGCCGTGACCAAGTAGGGTGGTGGGTGGGCAGGCAAAGGGTGCGGGGCATCCTACACCAGTTTACGATCTCCCTCAGCCCTCCACTTGAAGCCCCCATTTTGGTCAGCCTCATTGCTGGGTCGCCCTTGGGTAAATCTATTCATCCCATCTCTACTCATCCTATTCTCATGCTTGATTCTGAGTACTTTACGTATTCTAACATGGCTGGTGTACGCATGTCAAGATTGATGGGAAATGTAATAAAACTACCCATCAAAGAGCCATCTCAGACTGGAGAAGTGCAGTTGCATTTTGGTGTCATAACTTTAACGTCTTCCCTTAGGAGGAATTTAAGGGTTTATGGCTCTGTGGAAGTGACACTAGTAGCTGTAATTGTAAAGAGACTGATTCCTCCTTACCCACAAGAGACACTGCAATGCAATATATATCATTTGCTCTTTTTTTTTGTTTCTGGACAACTGTACATAGACCTCCAGAGACTCAGAGACAGGAATATTGATGTTTTCCTATTATCTATCTCCAAGGCCCTAATGTAGCCTAACAGTTTATTTTTCCTCAGCAAAAACCAACAAGGCATTGGGAATGTGCTGAGTAATCCCTTGACAAATGCAGTTTGGAGTATCCATCATAGGCACCACATATCTTACATGCAGTTTGTGCATGGAGATGATATTATGCTGAATGTGCATAGGAGGGGCACAGCCAGCTGCTGTTGCATTACCTTCCATATGCATATTTACATAAGTAACATTTCCAGAGCCAAAAGTGGCATCTGAATGGCTGGATTAGAGGGGAGGGGAGCTATCCATCAAATAGCTTTTAGCCGCTTTTAGCCTTTCTGTAATAATTCTGTACATTTATAAACTGTCAAGTGGGACAGAAAAAAAATGTGTTAGTGCAGGGCTTTTCAACCATATTTTTGGTGGTTTTTGTGAGTGCAGTACCATCCTTTGCGAGTGTCACTTTTATGAGGACCATCACTGCCACCAGGGATGGATGCTGTGCTCAAGAGTGGCCAGTTTGTCTTACAGTTGTCCCCGCAGCATGAGAGAGGTTCCTTCAGTCACTGCTGCCTCCTCATCTCTCCATAGCTTTGCATAGTGTTGGGAACTCAATCAGGTGATTCATACTGAAGTTGCAAAAATGTGTGTTTTTTGGTGACTTGGCGACTTGTGAGTCACACATGTGGAAGACTCTGAAAAAGATTTGAGTCAGGGCCCCCCTGATTCGGCACTCGTCCCAGAATGTGCTGACTCAAGTCTCCCTGTGTCTAGGGGTGCTTGCCTACTGTTTCTGGGCATGGAAAACTTCATGGGGCAAGCATTCCAATGGTGAGCAGCAGGGAGTTCCAGCCAGGAGGCAGGAAAGGGTTAATGAATTGGGTGGGAGGGGGGAGGCAGGAATGAACTCCCCATCTCTGATAGGAAGGAAGGAAAGGATGATCATTGGACAAAGGATGGGCCTTCGGACATTTTTATTGGCTGAGGGAGAGCAGGAGGAGGAGCCCAAAGGGTTTCTTGCTGGAAGCCCAGGGGCGTGGGAGAAAACTGTTGCCCAGTTCTGCTTTCCAACTGCATAGCTTCTTGACTCCGTTGGTCACTTGGAAGAGGGAGCCTCATTGAATGAGCAGCTGAAGTGGAACTACTTCTGAGTAGGGCTACCAAGGATTGGGTCCTCCTGATAAGCTTCCCAGCTGCTGTTTGTGACCCTCTTCCTTCTCGCCGCTTCTGTCTCTCACTCACTCCCACCCCTCCTGCCCTCTTTATAGATAGGCAGAGACATCAGGGGAGTGTTCAAAGAGAGCTCAGACACACGCTCCCTGACAACAACCCTGTTTTTTCAGTAGCTGGCTTTTTAAAGTGGGGGGGGGGGGCACAACTCGAGTCCATTAGAGTCACTAAAGGGTGACTCAGAGACTCGGAAAGTACCCCTGTTAGAACTCAAGTCAAGTCATGGGGGGCAATGACTTAGTGACTCAACTTGAGTCAAACCACACTGGGTTTTCCCAACACCAGCTTTGCATTCTCCTTCCCCAAACCTTGCCTCTTTTGGAGGGACAGACATATTCATCTTGCTTGCTGCCACACCACCATCCCATAAGAAGAGCCCCACTGGATCAGACCAGCGGCCCATCTAGTCCAAGTTTGTGTATCCCACAGAGACCCACCAGATGTCTCGGAGAGCACACAAGACAACAAGATATCTGCATCCTGTTGTCACTTCCTTGCAACTGGCATTCTGAGGTAGCCTACTTGTAAAACCGTGAGGTTGCACATAGCCATCATGGCTTGTAACCTGTAATGGACTTTTCTTTCAGAAGTCTGTCCAATCCCCTTTTAAAGGCATCTAGGTCAGGCACCATTGCCACATCCTGTGGCAAGGAGTTCTGCAGTTTTTACCTGTTGGGTAAAAAAGTATTTTATTTTTCCCAGCCATCTCCACTTTCATGGGGTTGGGCCAAGCAAGGCTGTGCCGCATAGTCACCATGGTAGTGGGGCCAAACACCATCTGCATACTGTGAAATACCACTAGTGGTCCGAATACTGCTAGTTGAGAAATGCTGTGTCAGAGCCTAGCAAGTGCATTACAGCCCAATCCTAAGCAGGTGTACTCCAAAGTAAGTCCCATTATGTTCAATGGAGCTTGCTTGCTTAGGATTGTAGTCTTAATGTGCTGCTTTTGCAGGTTGGTGGAAGAAGGGAATATCTGTTATATAGATAGTGACTTCTTTCTAAAACTACAAAATCAGTATTTCTGATAAATATTTCCCACTTGTAATCTGACTTTCAAAGAATCCTGTTTTAAACCACTGCACAGCATTTAAAGCTTTAAGCCTGAAGAACTATTTTTTTAGTAAACCCAGCAACTTCTGCCTGCTTTGTAATCTATGTCTACAGCTGCAAACATTTCTACTTCTGAACAAATACCATTTTCTCCTTTTCTAACAAGGCTTTGTGGTTTTATCTATTTTAGAGCTACAGGTATGGGGGGGGGGGGTTGGAAAAAAACTGACAATGACTATAGAGAGAACATTGAGAAATCTGATCTGAATTAGTCCTCTGTTGACAATCTAAAAACAAATAAGAATACATTTTTTTCTGCGCTGTGATTTAGCGTGGCAGTACGTCTTTCTGACATCAATACGAGCTGCACAGCCTTCTCTATATTTAGCCTTGCTTCAAGATCACTTTGAAAATATTGAACGGGAGAAGTCATGTAGTGGATTGCTTGCTTGCTATCGCTCAGTGTGGCACTCCTGTAAATAATTGTTCACTAGTGACTTTAAACTGTGGCCTTGAAAATGATTTAAAAAACATTTGACACCCTGAGCCTTTGCATGTGTCTTAACTTTGATAGGACATGAAGCATTGCGCACAGTTATTGTTAAATCTGTCCAGAGTGGACAGACTTCAGTGGTACTTCCAGACATGCTCTGTTTGGGCTAGCCTGTCATTGTTTTTCCACTTGCAAACACATGTGAAATTGCAGTGTTTCTTGCCCACTGCAGTAGACATAATGTAGTTCTGGAAAAGAGGACATGCACATACATCCCTTTAAAACAGGGGTGGCAAACATAAGGCCCATGAGCCGAATATGACCCTCACAAGCTCTTCAGCTGGCCCATGTGGTAATTCAGCTCTCCCTTTGCTGCCCTTTCAGAAGTATTGGTTCTGCCAAGGCTCTGGGAGGGAGAGATGGAAGGAAGCTTCAGAAGACAAGGAGCACTATGGGAGGAGGGGTAGACCAAGAGAGGTGAAAGATGGATGTGCTGCTGAAGTTCTGGGAGAGTCCAATTATCATGCAGGTTGCCCTTTCAGCAGACCTGATTCTGCAAAGGCATCACTTTGCAGGCCACCTCTCAACCACTGAGCTACAAAGTGATGCTGTAGCAGAAGCAGTACTGCAGTACATGATAATTGGGCTTTCCCATGTACTGAAAATATGATCAAGCTTTGCACATTTTCTCTTCTGTCATTTGCAGCTTATGAGTGTCTATGTGAGAACAAAGTACTTATTTCTACTTAATGACATCATTTCCTGCTTAATGGTGTCACTTCCTGTCCACACCATGAATGCCATTCTACATTTCATATCCATTTGACTCCCCTGCTTTTGTCCTGTTTCTGTTGTGGTCTGTTGTATCTGGGCTTGTCTTTCTTCCCAGAACAATGGAACAATAGAGATAATAACAGCCCATGCCAATGGTCATTGTGCTGGTGTACTGCTTTTCTCAGGTAGATATTCTGTGTTAAGAAATGTGATGACGTAAGCACTGGGAAAAACAGAGGTGGACAATGGAAGGGTAACAATGTGGTGTGAAGGAAGGAGTGAAGAGTGAGTCAATTGTAATAATCCCAGGCTAAATTCCTGTCTGGAAGTGCCCTGAGTTTGTAGAATCTTGTTTTTTACTGGAATCAGAGCCAATAATCTATAGTTGATTATGTGAGAAACTGCTGGTCTGGATTACCTTAATAAGAATGCTACTCATGCACAACCACAGAAAATAAGATGGCATAATGTTCTCTAAATGTTCTGAGGGCTCTCTTTACATTAGCACTTTATATGCAGTGATTCCCCAAAGAATCTGTTTGTGTAGTGAGCAATGTCTAATGTACATGGCAATCATGCACTGTTGTTACATCAGACTGACCTACAAGTGCCGCTTAATCTCAGGGACCACATTTGCACAGCTTGCATCACAGGGATTAATTTCACAGCTTTTAGTTTTCCAGGGAAAAAATAGCAACCATTTTATGCAACAAAATTAGCTGCATAATCTAATTTTATTTTATTAGAAATATCAGGGAAGATAAAGCCCTAAAGGCTCATTCAGCAGTTCTGAAGAAAGGTAACAATAGCAACAATTATTCCATGAGCAGACAATGTACTTGTGTGTCGTTAGACCCCAGAAGTGAGCAACTATCCTTTAATGTTTTCCATTAACTGCCGTCTGATTTGTAGAGAGAGAAGAATCAAACAGCAACCTAAAATGATAATTAAGGCAAATGAATTGTCTTTTCAATTGGGCTTGGGAAAGACAAGCCAGCATTGTTAGCAAATGTTTCCGTTCAATAGCGCAAAAGCAGAAATAAATTCAATGATAATTTAGATACATAATTGATCTTATGAGCAGACTCTTTCAGTTACACCAATACCTATTTTAAGCAAACCATCTTTAACCAGAAAACTTGTTCGGGAGTCAAGAGTAGAGAAATTTTGAGGAGACTTTATATATTCAATAATGAACTCCATTTATCAGTTGCTTCCTTTGTCTCCTTTGCCCTCCCCCATATTAGTCTCTTGTAAAATTACATTGCTTCATCCTTTTCATTTTTACAAAAATATGACCTTTCCTCTTTATTCAGTTAGCACAAATTCCAGTGCATGGTCTGATCATCTCATGTCTTCTCAGGTTTTCCACTGTCATCATGTCCATTTCCTCATCTTTACCTCTCATCATTCTGACCAAGTCATGCCCCCTCCTTAAATCTTCACCTATAGGAATATTTCAGAAAGCAGCCATAAGCCGCACATATTCAGGCTCTTTAGTAGGTTGAGTAGGCTGATTTAGTAGGTATGAGGCAAGGCCATAAAAGCCACTTATGCTAACAAACAAGCTTAATGAACCAAATGTCATTGCTATGTTATGGGTGTTTATAGCTAAATTAGTTTAAAACAAAATGTTATGTTTATATGTTTAGCATTTCACAAACAAGCTTAAATCCATTTTGCTCTGAAGCTTCAAGCAGACAGCTTTTGCTGAAATTGCAAGAAGGCTGTAAATTAGCAAAGGAATGTTTCTTAGCAAACTGCCAAGGACTAGATAATGGTTCAGGCTTCAAAGCACTGTTTGTAAAAAGGGAGTAAGAAACTGGAATTTCCATCTGTAAAGCTTAATTGCTAGTATGATAAATGAAACTAAACTGAACAGATGAACACCCTTGGAAAAAGGCTTTTTGGACTTTTAAAACGTTATATTTTCAAAAGGACAGTGTTACACCAAAGCTTCATGTCAAAGGAGCTATTTAGAAAGTTTCATGTCAAAAGATCACAAAGCATCAAAGAAGTATCAATGTTTGCATGCATTCATCAATATTTTAATAGCTATTGCTTAAAAGTATAAATTAATGTTAGTAGCAATATATAGTAGTTTAAAGTGAATTTTAGCTGTTAAAATAGTTTGATTAAAGTATAAAATATACAGAAAGGTGAAAAAACGATTAAAGAGGCTTAAAGCCACAAGTTTGAAAATGTAACTCAAATGTGACCTTTAAAGGCAGATGCCTGGCAAAAGTTAATTAGCCTAACAAGGAGGAATGTGGTACAAAGTTACTCCTCAGATAAGACCCTTATCTTAGGCAAACGCATTCCTGACTCTATATCTCCTCTGTAGACTCAAGGTCCTGCTTAATTGGAACTAGGGAGGTACAACTCAAAGAGAGATTAGACTACAACTCAGAGACAGATTTACAACTCAAAGAGAGACAGATTTAGATAACAAATAAGAAGTACCAAGAAGCAGGATGCCCTTGCAACAATTAATTAGGAAGAGTTATATCTCTCTTGGCACCACATCGAGAAAACCAAGTTATACACAGGTCAGAAACATTTTAATGTGGAGATCTAAGTGGACAGTTTATCTTGTTTGGTAGATGGAAATAACAGAGATACAGACACCTGCAAACTAGCTAGACAGGAACAGATAAGCAGAAATAACTTTCCAGAGAAGGTCCCCTGATTAAGCCAAAACATAATGAGAGCCTCTGTCAAAACTGAAAGCTGACAGAAAAAGCTGAATTTAGTTAGAAAGGGTTCTTAAAATCCTTTTTACAATAAGAAGTTAGTTTGTCTTGTATTAAAAATATGTTTATACCACTATACAGTAACAAGTCACATATGGAGAATCACATATGGAATAGAGAGAAGACCAAAAGTTTAGTTTAAACAGAGGTTAGCAGAAAGCCCACAGTGATTGATGAGACCAGACAGAAAGGAATTTAGAAAGATAGCACTGGTAGCTCTTTCAAGGTCAGAGATAAGCACAAGACATACCAAAAAAAATCCAGTTCTGAGTAAACAGTGCCATCTAGTGGTTGTTGGAAACAATGTTTTCTATATGTCTTAATGTATGTTTTCTCCTTTTTTGGAGTCTGTAACTTGAAACCAACCATTCAAATGCTTGTAAAGTTATCTGTGGCCAATCCGGAGAAAGCCCCCATCTCTGATGTCACACACCAGCCAATGAGACACCACTATAGGCCAAATCTGGAAAAATCTTTAATAACACAGGCCAACACACATTTTGCTTCCTTAAACGTTACACCAATTCCTGGGTATGTACCCCTTCACCTTTTAGTGACACCACTGACTGGCTTGCTATCTGCTCCCATATCCTGCACAAGCTTATGGTTCTTGCTTTCATAATTATCTGTGTTGTCCCTCCTGTCTCCTCATTGCTATGCTCTCCCTGATATATCCTTGCTATGACCCTCTCTCATCCTGCTCCACCTTCCTCAGTTGGCTGAAGACACACTGCTCTCTCAGTCACCACTGCCCTTTCTCCCTTGCTGCCTTCCATGTCTGAAACCACCTTCTATAATATCTCCATGATGCCACCTCCACTGTTTCCTCCCTATTGGATGTCCACATAAATGGATGAAAGGAGGGGTAGAAATATATTAAATAAATAAATCTCTGCTCAAAAACTCTCTTTTCTGTGATGCCTTTTACCCAGCCACCTAATCAACATACCGTACTGCGTTGTAACTAAGGCTGCAATTCTAACCCACTTTCCAACACGGACATAAGGGCAACGCAGCTACTGAAGCAAGGGAACAAACATTGTCCTACCTTGAGGAGGCCTCCATGACTGCCCCCCAACTGCAGGATGCAACACATGCCCCACTGGCACAGCCATGCCAGTGCTGGAAAGTTGGTTAGGATTGTGCCCTAAGCCTTGAGAAGTGTACTCAAGAAAAAATGGCACGTTCTTCCCCAGCCTTTCTTTCCCTGCATCAATTTCTGTTGTCTCCCTTCTCTATCTTTGAGATGGTGAGCCCCTTGGGGCAGGGACCTGCCTTCTCATTCTATGTGAAGTGCCACACTTAGGGATGGCACCATAAAAATAAACTATCACAGCAGCAGGAGAAGTGGTTTGCCTCCTCCCAAGTTATATATATATTTTTTTTCCTTTTTATTAAAAAAAAATGGTTTCCAGGATCATCATTGTGAGAAATGTCAGGCCTTAATGCAACAGCATGGGAAAAATGAATTACAGAGTGGGGGAAGGATAAGTGATACTCTTGTGAATAACTTTCCTAAATTGGTACTATCTAGTAAGTTTGGCTCTGTTTTCACTGCAGTACTGCCTGGGCATTGCAGCAATTATAGCACACTGGCACTGAACGGGAGGCTAGCCATTATTTTCCATACTTGATGATGATAAATGTCAGGTCTTTGAAACTGAAGATCAGTTAAAGAGGTTTAAGTGATAGAGGAAGAAGATCCTTCCTCTCCGATCACATTCAGAACTCTGAAATTTGTGTGTGTGTGTGTGTGTGTGTGTGTGTGTGTGTGTGTGTGTGTGTGTGTGTGTGTTTTGCAGATACGTACATTTCTGCAAATGAACACATCTTGCCAAAAATACTGATCAACATTTGGAGGAGGTGCCAGTAACCTTTCATACTCTCTTGATAAACAATTCTGGTACCACAGTTGTCAGGCCATTACCACTGCAAACAGGCAAAACCCTGTTTTGAACAGGTTCCATTTCCAGGTTTCCTTGGTGGAGTTGACACGGTTGCTCCCGACAGAAGTTTTGTCAGGAAATACCTGCATGTCAGGCATAGATTCAACACATGTAACTCCCCCAGCCCTGCAGTCTAGCTGGGAAAAGCTTTGTCTGTTAAGACAGTTTGCCTGTCTTGCCACTGTTAAAGGCACAGAGATTCTGTCAAGAGGAAAAGTGTCAACCCTATCATTGATCTGCTACCTATGTTGTGTGCAGGAAGGAAGAAGAAAAACAAGCAAAGTTGGGCATTCAGAACCACTGCACGAGAAAATCCTGGGAAAAAAGGAGCCAAATGACAGTTGATCTGGGCCAAGCTGATGGTGGAGACATTGTTGTCTCGCCTCTTCTCCCTTGCAGTCAGGTAGAATGGCAGCTGCTGGAGTCAGTTTGTTGGAGGGGAACCAAACAGCTGTTGATCCAGCGGAGCGACTGGTGGTTCTGTGTTTTATTTCCCTCTGAAGTAGCCAAGTATTATAAATCAACAGCTTGGTTATAACTGGAATCTAAAGATGAACACCTTCATGGGCAACAAAGCTTCTGAGGCTGTCCTTCCAGGAACAGTTGGTGAGCCACTCCAGGATTTGGGACCACTGCATTAGCTTCCAATAGAGCACAAGAAAGTGGTGATTAGGGGTAAAATGTGGAAGACCCAATGCACTCAGGCCTGGGGTCTCTTTGGATTCTAGCCCATACCATAGGCAGCCTTCACTGTGTACATTTCTATTATCTGTTATCCCCAACATTTCTATTATCTATGCTGCTTATTTACCTATGATGAAATGAGAGATTCGCTGGGCTCTGTTGGGCTGCACAACCTTTCATTCATTGGGCATCATTATACTCTTAGGCCAACAGATGTAGTTCAGTAATTATTTCGTGATGCCAGCACAGCTATTTGCCTATACAAAACTCATTTTATTTATTGTTTCATGTAGTCCTTTCTTTTTACTGTTTGTCAAAAGTTGAGCCCCCCCCCCCATATTTAAAAGTGTGGGGACATTCTCCCCCTTATTCCATCTCCTAATCTAATGTAGGTTAAACGATTCCCCTAAGGAGGACTCTTCCATAAACACTGTATCCAGTTTTCCTGTTTTCACAGTGTTGCTTGTATGATACTGATTGCTTTTCTTCAATAACTCACCTTTTCCAAAATGTTAGGCCCATTAGAGCAATAATATTTTTACAGTTTCTTATAAAAGCTGCCCACGCAGATACTTCAGAAATCACTGTTATGGGCTGCTAAAGCAGTTTCTGAAATACATGTTGCTGAAGCACCCTCTAGTGGGACAAGTCAAGACGAATTGATTTTTGAAAGGCAAGTGCTATAAATTAAGTTACCATGGACAGAATCTTTATGCTGCGGCAGTAAATAAACAGGTTAGCAAGTTGCAACAAAGATCTTGATCGCTTTACTATTCCCATATTGTTACAGGTAACACTTCTGCTAAATAGATTGCACCCCATGTATTTGTACTGGCTCCAAGAGTGGCAAGAATCCCCAAGGACTTGCATGGTATCGGGATCTTCGGTAAAGACTCTCACTGAGAGGTTGAAATAATAATAATAATAATATACAGTATTTATATACCGCCTTTCTTGGTCTTTATTCAAGACTTTATTCAAGGCGGTTTACACAGGCAGGCTTATTAAATCCACGCAGGGATTTTTACAAATTGAAAGAAGGTTCTCTCTTTCAAGAACCACCACATTCAAGGTGTTACACTCCGATCTGGTTTAACATTCTGGCCTCCATCCTCCCACGCTCCGAGCAGATGGAACAGCTCAGCTTCAGCTTGTCAGCTGCTTCAAGGTCGCACGGTGCCAGTGGCCTCGAACTGGCGACCTTGTGGATGTTAATCTTCAGGCAAATGGAGGCCTGATGAAATGGAGGCCTGATGAATCTTCAGGCAAATGAAATAGACCTGAATGTTATCTAGTAGCCCAGTCCTAACCAATTTTCCAGGGCTGATGCAGCCACAATGAAGCTCTGAGGTGAGAGAACAGATGTTTCCATCCCATGAGGAGATCTCCATGACTGCCCCACCCAATGCAGAATGCATCCCGTGCCCCATTGGCATGGCTGCATCAGTGCTGGGAAGTTGGTTAAGACTGGGCTGCTCAGTGGTGTCACCAGAGGCTCCAGAACCTGGGGAGGTGATTTCATGACATAACTTCTGGGTTCTCCAGGAAAAGAAGGTGATGGTGGTGTCATAATCCTGCTGCTGAGCCATTCTTTGAAGGCTGAGCTCCCAAAGGAATGGGGCAGCACCGAGAGTGCAACGCTGCTGAAACATGAGGAGGCAGTAGCAGTGGCAGAGAAGGAACAGGGCAGCAGTGAGATCACAAAGTCACTGAAAAAGGAGGAGGCAGTGGGCATACCTCCAACCATGCTGCTGCTACTTCTTCTGATGCTGCCATCTTGGGTGCGTCTCACATGGCACCCCCTTCTATCCTGGCACCTGAGGTGACCTGCCCCATGCTTGCTATTCCACTGGGGCTGCTATTCTCGTCTAATCCCAATGAGCAAGATCTTCCATATGTGACACGAATAACAGAGTGGCCTATATCATCTCAATATGAGACTACCTCAAACAGGAAAAAGGGACTAGATATTTGCTAACAGGCATGTACATTGACCATGGAAAAGCCATGCGTCTCAGATGAAATACAGCAGCTGCAGGAGAGTCATATTTTTGACCTGGTGTAGTGTGGTAGCTTAGAAACTAACAGCCCAATTCTATCATTTAAGTTATGACAATGGGACACTGTCCCACTGCCATAAATTGGTGATTGACTGAGTGCAGCCGCGGATCTCCGCAGCCTCATGCCCGGGGCAAAGCGTCGTGATGGCGCCCCCCTTCGGGCTATTGCTGCCTCATGGAAGTCTATGGTAGGCACGCAACTTGATTGAGTGTATGACCAGCAATCATTTTTGCGCCACCACTGCTTTGTGGCGGCAGCATCAGGGACCCACTGCTATGGCTGGTGAACTTCTCTAGTTCAGGTAACTGGCACAGGGGGCAGTTCATAGGTGGGGAGAGGAAGTAATGGAGCATGTTGGGGAAGAACCAGGGGCATGTTGGGGGAGAGAGGGGTGGATCTTGTAGCAGTTGCACATGTTAGAGTTTATCTCCTCTTTTTAAAATTTTGCGGACTCTTTTCACTCCTCAGACATAACGCCACCAAAATGGCTGATGTATGTCTAAGGAAACTTATAGGTGGCCTACAGGCTTGCATTTGTATTAGTTGCATTTTAGAACTTGCTCTTCTTTACCTGCCACTTCTGATCTCCAAAATTCAGCATCTCTCTTCCTGTCAAAAGCACAGTGTCTCTCTCCATTTCCAAAATCAGCACTATCACAGCTGTGTGAAATGTTGGAGCACCTGTGTGAAATACAGCTGTCAGATCAGATCAGAACCTTTATTGGTGCAGACAGGCACGTCAATATTGTACAAACAATGCACAAAAGGGAAAAAGATCCATCCAGCTCCCACAGTAGAAAGCAAAATTGTACTTTGTATACAAAGTGAGACCCAGGTCAAAGCATTAAGACTCAAGAATGAATGCCAGCTGTCCTTAAGTTGGGGCATCCTTAAGTCAGGGCTACCTGCAATATATTTACAGTACTTTGTCCTTAAGTTGGGGCATCCTTAAGTCAGGGCTACCTGTAATGTATTTACAGTACTTTGCACAATAAGAAATATGAATGTTAAGCATTCATCTCCCCCATGCAAAAAAAAAAAAAAAATTGTGGATGTGGTCAGCCAAAAAACCAGTGAGAATTATATGCTAAACCTTTTTTCCAGTGTGTTCAATAACTACATGGAGTGAGGTTTCTTTTAAAAAAAAGTTTTTCCCCAGGGAGAAACATTCTGAATTATGATTCCCTACCTGCAGTCTGAAATGAAATAGCTCAGAATCCTTCCACCTTCACTTCTTATCATTTTGCTCTGCATAGGATCTCCTCTATGGAGAACTCGTGCAAGGAAAGCGCCCTACAGGTAGACCACAGCTGCGATACAAGGACATCTGCAAGAGGGATCTGAAGGCCTTAGGAGTGGACCTCAACAGGTGGGAAACCCTGGCCTCTGAGTGGCCCGCTTGGAGGCAGGCTGTGCAGCATGGCCTTTTCCAGTTTGAAGAGACACTTGGCCAACAGTCTGAGGCAAAGAGACAAAGAAGGAAGGCCCATAGCCAGGGAGACAGACCAGGGACAGACTGCACTTGCTCCCGGTGTGGAAGGGATTGTCACTCCCGAATCGGCATTTTCAGCCACACTAAACGCTGTTCCAGAACAGCGCGATACCATAGTCTTCAGAGCGCGATACCATAGTCTTTCGAGACTGAAGGTTGCCAACAACAACAATGTGTAGATCAGGTCTCACGAGATTGAGAAGGACCAAGAAATGGAAGTGGCATGCTCTCTTTTTTAATTGTCGACTGAGGTCTTTGTGTAACATAATGTGCAGTGTCGTTTTCTGTGAAGTTCACTGCCGAAATGCCCCTGACTTGACTGCTCAGCACGGCTCTTCTGCCTTGTAACACTCTTCTGGGCAGTTTTTGAAGCCAGGGTCAAGGGGCAAAAGATCGGTGTGTTTGCCAGCACTCAGATAATTATTTTTACCATAGGTCAATACAGTTCTCCTTAAACAAAAGATTTTATTACATGGTGGAATTTGCTAGTGGAGAAAAATAAGTGGTTGAGCTGGAACTACAGAATAACCTGCTAGGAATAAGTGGGGGTTTTATGTTATCTAAAAAACAGTGTACAGACATTATTGACTCTTCATCCCAGAAGCCCTGGGAGTAATGTGAGAACATGCCTAGAATCTAGTGAAGCTCATCAACATGACTGTACATCACACACCCCACATCTGCATCTACATCTGCACACCCCACTGGCACAACTGCACCAGCACTGGAAAATTGGATAGGATTGGGCCCTCAGAAGCTAGATTTTGTGTTATTTTGGTTAGTCCTAATCAAGGTATGATTTGAATGTTGCTTTGGGATTTTTTTCTTATGGACCAACAAGGCTACATATAATATATATGCTTTGGGACTAACAGACCCATGTAGATTTCCTTTCATTTTGAAGGCTGGATAAATTGATCTCTTATATGGAGAATATTTTTACGCTCAGATTATAGGAGAAGCTTGTGAAAATTTCCTATCATCAATTCACCATCAATTTAGAGTTGTACTATGAAGGGGTATGTTTGCATCTTGAACAAGGAGTATGACATTCTGCCCTGTACTTTACTCTCCATAGGCAATTAGAGTTTGAATTATAGATGATGATCACAGGAAAAGAAAATCTGCTTTAATCAGGACAGCACTTTTAGAAATCAAGACACAATGGCTTTCTTTTACAGGGGAAATGTTTAAATTATGTAGAGCAGGAATATAATTATGCAGGACAGAATCTCATAAGACTGCTAATAATTTCAAATATTGTTCTAATTTATTAATCATTTATTAAATATTGGCATTGTAGTTCACTAAGCATTTACAGCAGTACTTGATCAAATTTAAATTATGCCCATATACCATTCCTGACACTAGAGGGTGTACATAATTTATTTTGCAAAGGAAAGAGACGTGTGCATTCAAAATGGAAAATAAATCTCAGAAAATCGTAAGGTGTTAGAGTAAGGTTTTAATTTCCTCCTGTCAGAGAAAAAAACAACACCCAGAATTATGATCAGTACACCTTTTCCTAACTTTAAGGAGTTATATGGGGATATTGCATGATGGAGGATTTTGTAGTCTTGCTTTTCAAAGAAAGAGTGAACCTTGCAAATTTGTGCAAAAGAATACGTTAAAGCAGTGTTTCTCAAACTTTTAGTACCAGGACCCACTTTTTAGAATGAGAATCTGTCAGGACCCACTGGACGTGATGTCATGACCAGAAGCAGGAAAATTTTTAACAATCCTAGGCTGCAATCCAACCCACACTTACCCAGGAGTAAGTTTCATTGACAATTATTGTTAAAAGCATATACATTGTAGCCTGTTCAAAGTACAGATGTGTAACATTTCCCCAAATGCAGTCACATACCATAGTAGCATGCAGTGTAATTTAAAAATGTAATATTTTTTACATATATTATATGCAGTGTAATATTAAAAATAAAATATTGAAATTACTGGGGAACCACCTGAAATTGGCTGACGACCCACCTAGTGGGTCCTGACCCACAGTCTGGAAACACTGAGTTAAAGGGTTGTCATCTTTTTATTTGGAAATTGCACCAGTGTCATCAACTGTGAATTTCAGTAATCATTCCTGCAATGAACTAGAAGGCAGGATCCTGATCCTTTTAAGACTGTAAATCCCATTTCTTGACTATCAGCCCAAACCTGAGCTTCCCAGGGCACCCAGCTTTGGCTACACCGAAAATGGCTATTGCTGCATTCTGCACACCTTGGCCTGCCGCAGGTGGCACCATGGGGACGAAAGTCCCCTTCTCCCGGGTAAGGGAAGCAGCCCCACAATGGGGCTACTCACTTTACTCAGGTAAAGGAGTTTGTGTAGGGCGCCGAGCCCCACACGAATGGCCAGGATTTGGTGGAGCAGAGCTCCAATGGAGCCGCCTCTCTGCCTCCCCACTCCCTTCCCTGGCACGCCTCCTGCCCGCCCTCTACCCGCCTCCCCGTCATGCCTTCTCCCCGCCCTCTCCCTGCCCTCCGTCTGCCCTCCGCCTGCCTCCCCTCTCCCCAGAACACCTCCTCCCCGCCTCCCTCCCTACCCCCCTCCCTGCCCCCATTTACCGTGCTGCGGCTCGGTGGTCCATGAGACTGCCGAGCAGCGGAGGACGGGTGCCCACCTGGCACTAGCTCAGCGCCGGCCAGTGCTGGAATAGCACGGGCACTGGCCCGGCGGTAAGCCTCGCAAATGTGCCTTACAGCATGTTTGCGACAGTGCGCTCCGGCAAAAAGCCAGAGCGCCGAGCTCAGGATTGGGCTGTATGCGTGCACCATTTGTAATTGACATCATTACACAGGTAATTTACTCCTTGTTCCTGCAGTTCTTTGTAGCTGTGTCATACTTGGTATTGTTTGTACCTGAGCAGCACCAGCACCAGGTTGCTGAGGGCTCTGGGGCAAAACCCTGTATTGGGCCCCCAGGGTGCATTGCAGGCCCTGCTCCATTCCAAACTTACTGGTGGTGGTGCAATGGTTGTTCTCACTCTTGCTGTTGATCAACAGGAGAATCTTCTGCTGCTACAGCGGTTCCTCCCCTGCCACCCTTGGGAAATCGGAGAAAAATGAGATGGCACCAAGCCCTGCCTTGTTGTCAATGTCAATGGAGAATGGGAAGAAGAGGAATTTCTGCCACTGCTGAGTGGCTTGGTTGCAGTAGCTTCTCCTTTTCCCTCCTCCCCATTGGTCAATCGCCTTTCTCCCCAAACCCCTCAACTAACTTGCACCATCACTACTGAGGGATTCAGGGATCAGTCCAGCTGTGTGAGCAAAGGTATCACTATGGTTTGCATCACCCAGTGTGAGAGCTCATTGCGTCACCCCCATGATGGATCGCCTCCGCTACCAGGCAGACCGTACATAATAAACTGCCATTATCATACACGAAGCCTAAATGCAGTGGCATCACTAGGGTTGGTGGAACATGCATTAGCTTTGTGTAACAGTACAGGTCACCCAACAAATCAGTATCCAACAAAAAATCAGTGGCCAACTTGATGACACTCGCACAATGGAATATTAGCTCTGGTACATGGAAATGAAAGCTGACTCATACTCACACCTTATTGGTTCCCTGCCGTGTCATAATAACACCCCACTGGCTTTTGGATTAATCAGACTCATTGGATAGTTTTTGAGTTAGGAAAATCCACTTTTTGTTACATAATGCAGTTGTGTTTTCTTTTTCCTGTTAATTGGCAATATATTTTGCTAGAATACAGGTAATTCAACACTGTTTGTTTCATTACATTCTGCACAAAATTACATTTCCAATGATGTACAACATGATGGTATTATTCATAAATATAACTTTTCCAAAAGGTTTCCAAAATTTTGGCCACTAATGGTATCACCCCCCCAAGGGGTGTCACCTGGTGCAGTCTGCATCCCTGCACCCCCTAATGACACCACTGTGAGTGAGCTCTCTGATGCCATGGGTCCTCAGCCAGTGTCTGTCCTGGTGAACCATGGCTTGCCCCTCTGCCTGAGTTTTAGATAACAAAATGTGAATCGACTCCAGCTTTTCGATACAGAATGATGACTCCTAATGCAATATTTCTAAACAGACTGGGGTGGTATAGCTAGCTGTTCAAAGCAATTCCATTTTTGTTATCTATCTGAGGGCCCTATCCTATCCAGTAATGGTGCATTGAATGCAAGGGTGTGGTGTCCTCTGCATCCAGCGCACTGTCCAGGGACCAGGGTGCTTGAGAGAGGTAAGTGACATTCTTACCTTACCTTCCCAGCTGCCTTATGGTCCCTGATGGGATTCCTCAGATATACACAAGCTCTTTTAGTGGCACAGCTCTGAGGAGCCTGCTGGGAGCATGTCTGGCCTGGAAAGGGGTTTCAGGATGTGGCAGGTACTGCTACTGATCCACCCCCCCCCACACCCCCACCCCAATCTGCCCTGATCCTCTCTGATTTCCACCTTTGGGCAAGCAGAACCCTGCCAGCAGTCAATCTGCACTGTGCTGCTGCTGGTGCCCTGCTTTCCAGCTGTTACACTGGTGGCTGTGCTGTACAAACCATCATAGAGGCTGCCACACCATAGGGCCCTCCTTGTGCTGTCATACCTGCTGGGGTGCCAGCACAAGGGGCCCATAGGACTGGACTGTGTGTCGTCAATATTATGTCAGTAGCTACTTTTCTTTTCTTTTTCACTTCCTGTAAAAGAAAGCAATCCTGCCAATCAGTCCTAACAGTTACCCATTTGAATTGCATTTTCATTCATTGGATGCTCACATTCAGTGCCTCTTGCGAGTAAGCAAATTTCACTGAAAGGCAATAAAAGCACTTTTAAAAATTGAACACTTTTATTGTTCAAACACTTTAAAAATTAAAAGAAAAGAAAACAATATGATAAAAGTAAAGGGCCATTCAGTCAAGGGCCTTTCTTTTACAAATGAATCTTCTTTTAATAATCTGGCTACATAGAAGGTTAAAAAAACCTTTATTTTTTCAGTAAATTGCCATGTTAATTATCGGTTTTCCAATAATCCAGTAGATGACTGTGCATTCCATCATGGAGGGTACAAATGTGGTGGGCTTTAAAATTCTGAATGCATTTGATGCTGTATAAACGGAGATAACAGGCTACTTTGTATTCCGTAGCCTTAGGAAAGGCAGGTGCTATGCTAGCATCTCTTTCACTGCTCTAATAATAATTCATCTGCCATTCTAGTGTGAATTATATATGTATTTTTAATTGTAATCAGGTAAATGGGAGAATGAATTAGCATGATGGTAAATGGGGCCAGCCTAATCACTGAATGACTGGAACATTTGTCCAGTATAAGCATCCTGGAAAGGGATCCTCAGCCACCAAGAACTGCAAGTTCTGCTGCTTGGCAAGGAGCTCAGTAATAGGACACATGATCTGCATATAGTTGATTCTAGAATCCATCATTGACATTGCCAGGTATGGCTTGGGAAGAACCCTTTCTGAGACCCTGGAGAATTGCTGTCACTCAATGGATATATCACTGAGTGTTATGGACCACTGGTTTGGCTCAGTACAAGGTAGGTCCCTGTTCGAGATTTCACAAGTTTCCATCAGGGAAGCTCAAAATTTCAAACTTCCCGACTCAGAGGTTTGCAAGCAGAACTGAGACAAGACAAGCATGAAGGTGCTCCCAAAAATGTGCAAGCAAATTGTTTTCATTTGAACCTGTGAGAGTGGGTCAGCGCTCACGAAAGTGTGTCCATTTTGAGGGCACATTTGAGATGTTGTGAGAGATTGAAAGGCCGCCTCACAAAGGCTTGAACTTTTGCAGACATTCACTTCAATCAAGCACAAAAGTTCAATTTGCTTTCAGGTTGGATGCAAGGCTGGCCCATCCATGAGGCTGACTGAAATAGTCACCTCAGGTTGCAGAATGGCAGGTAGCACATACCTCCATTTGTCCACCCACTCCACTGTTCATCCTCCCCCTATTTCTCTCTGAATTAACCCATTTCTGCCCAGCCCACAGGTGTACACATTTGATCCCTGTTGTGTATCTGCAACGTTGGGCAGAAATGGCTTAAATAGGATGCTTGAAATGGATGCTCCAGTCCACCATTGTCCTCCCCTCCACACTTCCTCTTTTGATCCATTCTCAATTCTTTTTTAATCCAGGGGGTGGGAGGAGCAGAGGCTGGCACATCTCTAGGTAAGAGGAGGCAGCATTTAGCATACTGCCTCAGACACTGGGAAGTCTTGATTACATAGTGTTCCTGGGCTTATAGGCTCCTCACCAAGGAAGATGGTGTTCATAAAGAGATAATGGGGGATGCAATGATGATGGGGGGTGCAATCCAGAACTCATGTTCAGCAGCAGGAATAGGCTTCCTCAATCATTTCAGCATTGCAAGTGCATCCCATAACATATATATAATGCCCCCGATCCATTGACTTAACATGGAGGATTTAGGTGTACACCAGATGCTGGCCCTCTGCAAGGAATTACCAGATCAGGTAAATAATTCTTGATCCTGTCCGTTCGTGTAGGGCTCGGTGCCCTACACAAACGCCTCTACTTTACCGCCAACCTTATGGTCGGCGGTAAAGTGAATAGTCCCATTGCGGGCCTGCTTCCCTTACTGGGAGAAGGGGATGAAAGTCCCCTTCTCCCGAGGCACCACTTGCAGCAGGCTGAGGCACGCAGGATGCGGCGGCAGCCATTCTTGGCGCCGCTGCAGCCGTGCACCCCGGGCAGGTCAGGATTGGTATGCGAGTTTCCTAAACACTTAGCCTGGCACAATAAGCACATAAATGTGTTGTCAACTTGAGAAAACCTGTCTTGGAGCCAGTGCCCTTGATTGCTCCAAACTTAGTGTCCATGCCTACTTTTCTACAGTTGTGTGGTTTTTCTTGGTCACTGATGAATGTAAATCTTGGGTTGAATCTCTGTACAAATTGTTGTACAGGGACAGGAAAACTTTATCTATGACAGTGGTTCCCAAACTTTTTGGCATCAGGACCCACTTTAAAACGACACACTATTGGGACCCACCTAGGTTTACCAGACATTAAAAAAGATCTAGAAAGAAATGTTTTATTTAGTATTTATTTTTAAGTAATAATAACCAGAAAAAGTACCCTCAGAATCTATCTCCCTATACTTACCCATGCCTGCAGACTGCAGGAGCTGAGCTCTTTGCAGGGTAATTAGCAGCTATAGTATCCTCAAGGCTTGAGGCAATCCTCAGAGCTTGAAGTTACAGTATCATCTGGGCTTGAGTAGCCTCAAGGCTTGAGGCAAATAGTTATCTGATCTTTCCATCACCCTTTGGTAAGCCACCAAAAATCAGGTTGCGACCCAATGGTGGGTCCCGACCTACAGTTTGGGAACCACTGCTCTATGACATTTGAAATAGAAAAGAATATACAATGTAGTAAGTCAATTTGTTGGTGGTCAGTTTTAGGGCCCAAGTCCTATCCAATTTTCCAGTGCTTGTGCAAATGTGCCAGTGGGGTGTGCTCTGCATCCTGTGGTGGAGGGGCAGTCACTGGAACCTTCTCAAGATATGGGAACATGTGTTCCCTTACCATGGGGCTGCATTGTGGCTACACTGGAGCTGGAAAGTTGGATAGGATTGGGCTCTTACAGCTCAATCCTTTCCATCCTTTCCTGGGAGTATGCCCCATTGACTCTAATGAGACTAACTTCTGAGTAGACATGCATAAGATTGGGCTGTTAATCTCTTACCAGTGGTTCTCAGACTTTTCACACCAGGACCCACTTTTTAGAATAAGAATCTGTCAGGACCCACCGGAAGTGATGCCATGACCGAAAGTGACATCAGCAAGCAGGAAAATTTTTAACAATCCTAGCTGCAATCCTACCCACACTTACCCAGGAGTAAGTCCGATTGATTATCATTGTTAAAAGCATATACATAGTAGCCTGTTAAAAGTACTGCATTTGGGGAGATTTGTCATATCTCCCCAAATGCAGTCACATACCATGGTAGCATCAAGTCTAATATATTAAAAATAAAATAATGAAATGAATGGGAGCCCACCTGAAATTGGCTCAGTTTGAGAAACTCTGTCTTACGCCAAGAGTTTGCTTGTTGGAAAAAGTGGCATCTTTCTGTATTTTCATTTAGAAATTGCAGAGAACCCAGCTGGGTCTATTTGCACTTCAAATGCAAACTGATATCAACAGATGGGAAAACACAGGTTCAAAGGCTTCATTCTGTAGCAGAAGTGCTTCTTGCTGGAGAAAGACGGTTAGAACCCTTTTGAACTACCCAGGATTGGAATGTTGAACCAGCCTTTACATGGAAACTCATAAGAGCCTTGGAACTCCCTGCTTATAAGGTGGAAAATACCATAGGGCAAGTGTATTTTTCCACTATAGATCCGCATTCTTCTAAAGTGGAAAATAAGTAAGCTGTTGAAAATACAGCTTGGTTTGGATTCCATTCTTAGGAATGTCTTATTTTAGCTGCGCTAGCCAGTTCTTTGCAAAACGAAAATTCCAAGCATAGTTGTTTGCTTGACCTGACATGGTAACTACCATATGTATTTTTTTTTTTTTGTAAATTTCAAAGAGGTTTTAAACATATGATTTTCCCTGTTTGCATTCTGAAGAGGCACAGACTGAAGAGGGTGGTACCATATGGTTTTTCTGAACAATTGAAGCAAAGCTTGTAGTCAAAGGATGGTGGTGGTTCTAAAAACTGTTTTAATTTCTTTCTGTGACCTTAATGTTGACGTTGCCGTGCTGCACTGGCTACTGGCCAACCTGCGTAATCCTCTACTCTGGTGACCTCCTGTGATGAGTTTCCGGAGAAGGCATTAACCTCCTTTTTTTCTCTTTCTGCTACACTGACACCTGCTATTCATTCATCTCCTCTACCAGCATAATTAAAAAGGAAAGCAAAAGCCCATTTGATTGGCTACACTATAAAGATAACTTCATATAACACCAAGCATCTCAATCAGAAATGCTGACCGTGCAGGACATTTTTCAACGTACTTGAAAATACATTTTCAGAAACTTAGCAGCCTGATTAATGCCAACATTTAATGGCACTCAGCACGCTAAATCATAATGGATCACTTTGAAAAGATCCTTTCTGGCAGAAGTGGACACAAAGTAAGAAAAGTTACATAATTAGAGGGCTGGCA
This sequence comes from Tiliqua scincoides, assembly GCF_035046505.1. Classification (NCBI taxonomy): domain Eukaryota; kingdom Metazoa; phylum Chordata; class Lepidosauria; order Squamata; family Scincidae; genus Tiliqua; species Tiliqua scincoides. The sequence goes on from NC_089825.1 coordinate 36,633,606, forward strand.
TCGCTGAATGGATAGCAGGGGCCTCAGCACCAAGGAGTTGGATAAGCTTGGATGTAACTGAAGAAAATCTCTATGGCAGGTCTCCATCTCTCTCTTTATATCTAAAGTATGTTGAACAGCATGGGATTGACCTGATTTTCAGTTCACCCACTCATTTAAAAAAAACCAGCTCTTTGAATTAACAGTGAACATTTAAAAACAAACCCTGTTCAAACTGCAGCACAGGGTTCAAACTCAGCTAGTTTCTGTGTGAACAAATTGAATAAAGCCTTTTGGGCTGGTGGGTATAATTAGCAGGGGAAAGACAGGAAAGATACACTCCCTGGATATTAGGATAACATGATTACCATTGCCCTCCTTTTATCTTTTGAGAAGGGAGCCCATAATCGTTACAAAATCACATTTATTTGGGGTGGGGGAAACATGCTGTTGCTACAATTGCTCTAAGATACATGTGCTAACATACACACACTTCCTCAGACATGAATGTGAAGGGTCTTGAGCTGTTGGCCATGGCATGCCCATGTCCCAGAGAAAACCTAGCTGTTACTGAAATGTACACATGGTTTATTGTAAATAGTCACAATAGCAGGGAAGGTGGAAAACATGTTATAAAGCCACACAACAGTAAATAGCTGAAATTGACTATTGTGCTGGTGCCACCCAAGAAACGAAGGAGGGAGGAACAGCATCTATGGGGAAATAAGAGCAGTGATGCTGGTCCAGCATATCTGCAAAAAGAGTACCAGATTTTCAAGTCTTTTTGTGGAAATGCAGGCTGTAGGGTGAACAGGAGAGGGATAGAGAAACCCTAGAGATAATCATGAAGAAACTGAAAGAGCTGACCAAGGGGTGGAGATGAAGCTGTGATGACTCACAGTCATGGGAGGGTGGAAACTAAAACAGTGTCAGTGGGTTTTGGAGGAGCCATTCATAAACCTACAATTTGTGGTGAGGGAGCCTGCCCCCTGCTATTCGGTCCTCTTAACTGACTTCACAATCCTCTGAGAAGAACTCTTAATAAGGTTGATGTCCTACTCACAGTACTTGCCACATTGGTTAAGAAAGATGGATTCAGGGGGACTTGCAGACGGTTCTCTGGGATCCTGCTTTAACTTGGTTTAAAAACTGGAATGCTAGTTCTGATTGGGGACTGAAGGCTGTAAGGCAGGTTTGTGGGCATTAGTGCCAGCCCAGTGCTGGAGCTGGCCCAGTGTGAGCCTGGTATGGTATTGCGCTCTGAATGGTGGTTCTGGAACAGAGTGTCCTCTCCAGTGCGCAAAGCCTGGATAAAGTAGATATGGAGGATAGACTGTTACCCATGCAGCAAATCCCCCCTCCACGTCGCTGAAATGGTCCAATGGAAAGGCAAAAGCCAATACGGTTGGTTCCAGCAGCGTTGCAGGAGTTGCCAGAACGTGACTGTGTTCAGCCATGAACTGCCTCAGGGACTCCGGCTCCAGATTTTGCCTCAAGGTTGACTCCTGAAGCCTTTTCCATAACTGGATGTAGCCACAAGGCAGTGGAGGTTTGGGATCAGAGTTTTCCTGATGAGCTGCCTTCCCTGGCTAACGAGTCCCATCTGCCCAGTGGTAATCCAAGCAAGCACTCAGGATTAGCAGTAGTAGTAACTTTATTGTCATTGTGCTACAGCACAATGAAATTTATGCACCTTTGAGATACAAGCAAAAATATATACTACAATTCCAACAATCACACTCTACACACTCACCCACATCTATGCCTAATAAAGGTTTATTCATTCATTCACTCACTCACCCACACATTCTATACAACATGCATCATAATATAAAAACAGTATAACAGACCATAATGCCCAGGAGCATGGTAACAACTATATCGCCTTGTTCAACGTAATTATGGCTGTGGGATAAAAACTGTTCAGGAATCGTGTGGTGCTGCTCTAATAGTTCTGTATCGTCTACCTGAAGGCAACAGTTCAAAGAACTTATGAGCCGGATGGAAGGGGTCTCTCAGAATACTATGTGACTTCTGCAGACAGCGAGATGTATAGATGTCCTCCAGAGCTGGTAGATGAAGGTTGAGGATGTGCTGTGCGATCTTAATAATTCTCTGCAGAACATTTTTGTCCCCTGCAGAGCAATTGCCATACAACACCAAGGTATCATAGGTTAGGACACTCTCAATGGTGCAACGATAGTAAGACACAAGCAGCTGCTGTGACAAATTTAACCTCCCAAGCTTCCTCAGAAAATATAACCGCTTTTGTGCCTTTTTTATCAACATGCTGGTGTTAATAGTCCATGAGAGGTCCTCTGTGATGTCAATACCTAGAAATTTGAAAATAGCAACCCACTCCACCTCCTCACCATTTATGTATAATGGTGTGTGTACATTCCTCTTTTTCCGGAAGTCATTTATAAGTTCTTTAGTTTTTTTTATGTTAAGTGAGAGATTATTTTCTTTGCACCACAATAACAACTCCTGTACCTCCTTCCTATAAGCAGACTCATCATTCCCACTAACAAGCCCCACCACTGTAGTATCGTCTGCAAATTTTATAATTTCACTGGTGTTATGTGATGGGGTACAATCATGTGTATACAGGGAATAGAGGAAGAGGCAAAGCACACAGCCTTGGGGAGCTCCTGTATTTAATATCAGAGTGGAAGAATGATAAGAGCCCATCCTAACTGACTGTGTCCTTTATCCACAGACAAATGTCTTGCTGTATGCCCAAACTAGTCATTTTAAAAAAACAGCCTGCTAGATAGAATGGTGTTAAAAGCAGAACTATAATCCACAGATAACAGCCATGCACAGGGCTTTATTTCTAATGGAACGCAGGGGGACGGAGTTCCGGCACCTTTTTGCAGGGGCCCCTCCCCTTCGGAGGCATTCCGGGGGGGGGCAAAACAGAGGCATTCGCTGGGTGGGTACTGGGGGGTGCAGGGTGGGCGGGCGCCTGGCCCCTGCCTGCTAAGGGCAGGTGAAAAGGGGTTCTATGTGCGTACAACGTGATGTCCAGCCTTGCCAGAGATCCTCCTCATCCTGCCCCCACAAGCATGCCCTCTGCCAGCCAGCGTTTGCAGCTCCTCTCCAGCAATGCACAGCAGCTGCTCAGGGCAGCAGAGAACATACAATTGTATGCCAAGTGCCTTCCCAAAGACAGAGTATTCTGATACCGGAATGAAACCATATTTAATTGCTTGTTTGCAAACGTAGCTGTTTCTATGTGCATCTAAGGACCCCTCTCATGTAAGAATTCCTTTTTTGTTCTGACTCCCACAGTTGCTTAGAGTAATTTTGCTACATGGAACTCATGTAAGCCATTTTTCAGAATCCATTCACTGCTTCCTCTCCTCGAAGTAGTGCCACACTACATGCTACAAGTGCACCTGTACAGTATTTTTCCCCATATGTAGAAAAAGTAGCTAGGGGGAAGGGGATGTGGAGATTGACAGCCCAATCCTATGCATGTCTACTCAGAAGTAAGTTCATCTTTAGGGGGGAAGCACATAAAAAATATTTTATTTCTCCAATAAAAAACGGTTTAAAAATAAATAAATAAATAAAATTAAAGATGAACAAGTTGTGAGTTCCTGCACCTTTTTTTCCCCACAAAAAAAGCACTGGCCATGCATATGTACCCCGTTGTTCCAAATGACGAAGGACTGTATGTAAAACAATAGAGATGGCATCATCAGTCGACCTATTACTCCTGTATGCAAATTGACAAGGATCCAAGGTGCTTAGTACTTAGGTACTTAGGCTGCAATCCTATCCATACTTTCCTAAGAGTAAGCCCCATTGAACACAATAGGACTTACTTCTGAGTAGACATGCATAGTATTGTTCCTTAGTGAATGAGGATGCTTATTGGGAGTGAAAGGGAGCAGTGTTGCTATGTTGCTTGAAGCACTGGGATGATGAGTGCTGCTTTCCTGACTGTTGGAAGGTGGGGCCTAGTTTGACTGCCAAGATGTTGTCCAAGTTTGAAGACGACCAAATGCAAAGTTTCGGGACTTGAGGTGGCCAATTATACTCTCCAGAATCAGGCAAAATGAATGAGTTCCTGGTCTGCATAACTCCAAAATTTGGGACAATTGTGGCTCTAGTCAACACATAAGAACCAGAAGGAAGAGAGACAACTTTCTTGACAATATCAGAAGGGCTGCCTAACAAGATTAAGGAGTGGGTCCCAAGAACAAAAGGCATGAATTCTGCTACAGAGGTAGCTTGACTTGATTTAATGCACTCTCAAGGTGCCAATAGTTACACAAGGCACCCATTCAGCCTGGCCAGAAAAGACACTCCTGGGATCCTGAAAATGTAATTGGGTTTCAGAAACATGTCATTTATGTTATAGGCAATGTAATTTCCTCCTTTCATCCTCCTCAAACACTGCCAGGGTCAAGGATTTGCTTTGCCCTAGCCAAACGTGACTTTGTCTTATGGCAGTTCATGCCAGGGAGAAAACCACAGAGACAAATTGGGGCTGTCTGGCAACAAAATGGTTGGCAGCCTTCAGTCTCGAAAGACTATGGTATGAGCCTACAGCACCCGGTATTCTCAGGCGGTCTCCCATCCAAGTACTAACCAGACCCTGCTTAGCTTCCAAGATCAGATGAGATTGGGCATGTGCAGGGTAACAGTGATTTCAGTTTATAAATGGCTGTCAAGTGATGTTGTCATCATGCAGTAATTTGCTGAAGATGTTGCAGACCAAGTTAGCTTCATGTCGATCATGCCTCACATGAGCTCCTTAGATTTAGTAGAAGTGGAAAGGTACCAGCAGAAATAAAAAAAACAGTGGAAATGTACACACTGTTGCATAGAAAATATATGGTGAAAAGTGGACTCTTTAAATGAGTGTTGTCAGTTCATTGTTCTGCTAGACAATGGAAGGAGAAGGGTGTGAGGACCAGGAGTCTTTTAGGATCAGTACACAACAGAGTGTTGATTCTGTTTCTTCAAGACAGAAGATGAGTAGGAACATAGGAAATTGCCTTATACTGAGTCAAAACATTGGTTCATCTTGGTCAGTCTTCTCAACAAAGACTGGGGCCAACTTTCCAGGGCTTCAGAGAGGAGTCTTCTCCAGACCTCCTGGAGATGTCAAGGAGTGAATCTGAGAACTTCTGCATGCAAACAGGTGTCTGCAAGACATATTGCTGAGCTGTGGTCCTACCCTGCAATCTTTCCACAAAGACCAAATGGGAAAAGATCTTACACTGGTTAAATGCTCTATGAAACAAGTTTGATACCCCTGATCTGGATGACCAACAGTCTGACGGGCAGCTTAATTCTAACCTGTGCTGGAACAGGCAGGCCAGCTGGGCTTTGCCATACGCAACGCTGGGTTGGGGCTGCCTGGGGCTCAGCCTGGGGGAATTAATTCCTCCTATCCCAGGTAATGCAGCAGCAGCCCCAATGGGTCTACTCAGATCTTTACCACCTAAAGAGGTAGAGCAGATCCAAGCAGCCCGGCACTGTGTTGAGTTGCCTGGGAGTGGGCTTAGGATCGGATACAAAGGCTGGAACCTGGCTTCACTCTCTGCCTGGGCCAGGCCCACTTATGGGCCCACCCACCATCTGCCCTCCCACTGCCCTGGCATGCCCTCATTCTGCTCTTCCCAAATCCCCACGCCAGCCTGACTTGGCCGGCTCAAACCTATCATTGCGCCGGTTCTGCAGGGTCCTTGTTGGCATCTGGAGGCAGGTGCATGGGTGCACCAGCCTTCCTCCTCTCTCAGAGGTGTGAAAGTGCTTTATAGCACATTCGTGACACTTCTGGGCTGGTGCAAAGGACTTGCACTGGTCCCAGGGCCGGTTGGAATTGGGCCCTTTGTATGTGTCTCATGCCTTCCCCATGTCTTCATTACAGGAGGGATCAAAATTCAGGGTCTGGTGGGGGGGGGGGAGTAAGAAGAACACAGAATATCTCATTAGAAGTGACCTACCTACCTACCTACCTACCTACCTACCTACCTACCTACCTATCCTGACATGGTGGATATTGCACAAGAAACCATCCACTCATGAAATCATGGTAAAGAAATTTACACGGTAAATCACTCTGAAACAGTGCCACCCGGAGTTACAACAGAAAAATCCCAATTACTTCATCCCTGTGGGCAAGCATAGTGGCCCATAGACAACTCAGAAACCCCTTCCATCTTTGTTAGCTTCAGTGGAGGTCCTTAATTTTGTACTGCTGTGCATTACAGAAACTTTCTGTTTTAATGATAGCTCAATTCAACAATTAATTAGTGCCAAGAATTTCTTGGCGCTTCTTTTTCTTTGTTTCCATCCTTTTGAAAAGCAGTTAAATACTGGCAGGTGGTGGAGGTGTTTGGTTACAATGTTAGAAAGCACCAAAGCTCCAGGGAGATTCCTGTTACATTTTCAACAAGCAGTGACCTTATAAGTGGGAGAACTTAAAAGGATTGAATCTCTTTAGAGTGAAACTGACAAGGCAAGGGAAGGGAATTGTCTAATGCACCAGACTTGTACTAAGCAGCACAAATTAGTGCATTGTAAGTGACACGTGTCTTCATTAATTGTCTTAAGTAGATATATTGCATTTTAAAAATCACACAAGTAAAACAAGTCGACTTTCTAGCAACCTGGCTCGGAAATGAGGGCGAGGAAATGGATGCAAGCTAAACAAAGAGGCCAACAACAAGTTCAGGCTTGAAATCATTGCACCACCTTCATGTTGTTCACGTCATTCTAGCAACAACTTTCATTTGCAGCACAGTTAATCTGAAAAGACTGTCCCAATTTCCACCCAGTTTCGACGCCTGAAATGGTATGCTTTGTAGCGGAACCAATAGACCCAGATCACTAGCATCGATCTTTAAGATCGATCCCAGATCTTAAATGGGATCTTCCGAGCCCATTTAAAAGCCGCCAATATAGCAAGCTCTTGGAACTATCTAGGATCTGCACTTTATCAGTCAGTAATTCTTAGCAGCGATACCCATTTAGAGGACTGCTTGATAGGAGAAGAAAATGGCTAGGGCATGTTTTACAATTTTGTATGATTCTGACTGTGTCCTTTCCGATGCGAGGCACAAGTAACTGCAGGCTGAGATATCTGTACTTGGAAAGTTTTAATTTAAATTTTAAAATCCTATTAAAAAAACAGAATCATAGACAAAGCCGCAAGGAATATTAATTGAAACACAACTCTTGTCCTTTGGCCGGTCTGATGATGTGACAGCCTTAAAAGAACAGCCTTAAAAGAACAATATGGCTTATTGCAAAGGCCTTATTTAGTGGATCCCTACTTGCAGAATATTCCAGCGGGGTTATCGGTCTGTAAATATTTAAAACCATATGTCAGATGAGGGTTAGCCTGGACTTGATGCAAATTGACGTGGTTGTGTCATTTGGCAGATTGCCAAAGGACATCCTCCTCCATCCACTGTCCTGCCTCCTCCATTCCTCCTCCTGCTCCCTTGATTCAGAAAAAGAAGGAAAATGAGCACAAGAGGAAGTGTGGAGGATTGAACCTGGAGCCTTTTTGCATGCAAGGCTATTCAGCTACTCCACCTCTAGCCTCTCTCCAGATCCAGCAGTGGCTATTGATCATGACAGGTACATGAATATCATGTTCACAAGCAGCATACATTTGGTACCAGATTTGGGGAGAAAACAACAGATTTGGCCTTACACTTACCTTCATGGTCTGCTTGCAGGCTTCTTTAGAAGCATTTTGTTTTCTACTACTGGAGACAGAATGTCGAGATCCAACCTTGCTGAATCAGACCAGGCTCATGTTCTTGAGTAATTGCCCCCCCCAAAAAAAAAACACCTCCATATGACACCAATGTTGGTCTAATAACAGACCAATGTTGGTCTAATAACAGACCAAGGTAGGACAAATTTGGATAATTTGACCAGTCCCTCTTTTATCTTTCTGCCACTGAAGCCCCCCTGTTGTGCTTCAGATCCCTCCAACAAAGAGAAAAAAGGAGAGTGATAGCTCCACTGCTGACAATTGAAGGTATTCACCTCCACACTGCACATTAGTGTGGTATAATTAACTCTAGAAAACACTGAATAATACCTACTGAAGGGTTAAATAGTGCTTCAGGGCCAATCCCATCCAACTTTCCAGTGCCAATGCAACCACAATGTCACCCCACGATAAGGGAACAAACCTTCCCTTACTTTGAGGAAGCCTCTGTGACTGCCCCCCACCCCAGGATGCAGCACTTGCCCCGTTGGCACGGCTGCATTGGCTCTGGAAAGTTGGATAGGATTGGACCCTCAATTGCTTCAGAGGAGGCATTAGCCTTTTTAGTTTATCACATCATCAGTCCTATTTAGCTGTTAAATAGGCCTCCATAAGGAAGAAAAGTCTAAGGAAACAAACATGAGTTTCCTTTGACTTGTGGGAGCATTCCAACTACTTGTAGCTCTCTTTGGTCCTCCCTCCTTTGAAGGACCACCCACATTCTTACTGGTTCAATGCTGAACCTGTTTGAGGCACTGCATCTACTTTGTTGTTTCAACTAACATTCTAGGCAGTCAGATCACAACATCTGATCTGTGTAGGATCAAACCTTCCATTGTTATTCACCAGCTGCATTCCATTCCCACACACAGGTTTAGCATGCTGGTGCTATAGCATTTTAAGGATTAGAGAACAATAATAGCAACCCCTTGGTGGAAAAGGTTCTAGTGTGCAATATTCTATTCTGTTTTGGTGCAAGAAATTATGTGAATAATCATTTACTTACAGCGCAAGCCTATACATGTTTTCTCAGAAGTCTGTCCCACTGTGTTCAATGGGGCTTACTCTCAAATAAGTTGGTATAGGAAAAAAAATGAAACTGAGCATTCAATACATAGACAAAAGAGAACTCACATCCTTTGCATTTTTATTTTGTTTTTACTCTGTGTTAAAGTAAGTTATGGTACACAACATTTCCATCTCATAATAACTCAATGAAATGTTCCTCATAGACTAGTCATTTATACAGTTAACTGCTAATGAATTTCAGAGAATAAATTCTGTAAACAGTATTAAGCCATAACAGAGCCTCAGTCCTAACACATAAATGCATTTAATCCATATCTTGATGTACACTGTTAAATTGTCTTCCACATTTCTTATTTTTCTCATATTTATCTATAAAAGAAACTTACGATCAGGCAAAACAGCTGATGGAATAAAAAGGGCCACAAATTAAGGAAGACAGATTATCCTAATTGTAATGCTAAAGAAAAAGTATTTGTGACTCTGTGGATGGGTCATCACAGAGTTATGCATGCCCTGTTCTTCGTCACCACAGAATGGTCTTAACGAAAGGTATGTTTTAATGTTCAGGTTCTCTCTCTGTCTCTAGCCCAAACAGACTGCTATCTTATGTCCTTATCTTTTCCCTTGTACAGCATGAGAACCAGGGGATGTCCACTAAAATTGACTGGAAGGTGAGCAGGAATGGGCAAGTCCCAGCCCCATGCCCTGGGCAAAGTTCCATGATGCCCCCCCCAAAAGCCCCCTCCCATTCACCTGAGGCTCATGCAGCCTCGTCTGACCTCCACCCGCATCGGGAAAGCCACTCTGAGGTTCCCCGACACTTTAAACTGTACTTCTGGAAAAACAGAAGCACACTTGCCGACCCCATTGGGAGCCTCAGAGAGGCTTCCGCAGGGTCCTAGCAGCTTGTGCCCAGGGCTTTTGCCCCATTAGACCTAATGGCAGGTCCACAACTGAGTCAAGCATGGCTTGCCTCAAGTTTAGTCATGAATCTCCGCCCCCCCCCCGCATCTCGACTTGAAATGTGTTCTAATAGGTGGACTTTCTGAGTTGCCCAGAGCATTTTAGTGACTTAAAAAGACTCAAGTCACAAATCTTTTTGATACACATGTCAGGCATAGCTCTGCGGGAAAAACAGAGCTGCTGCTTGGATGTGTGAGTTCTCTTTAATCACTCCCCTGCTGTTCCCATCCCATCTGTAAACAAGGTGGGTGGTGGGTGGGACGGACTGTGTGAGAATGGGAACAGAAGCGGCAAGAGGGAGGAGAGTCATGTGCAGCACCTGGGATGCTTACCAGTTTGATCCAATCCTTTGCAGCTCTACTCAGAAGTAGTCCCATTTGTGTCAATTGTTTAATGAAGCTTCCTCCTCCCAAGTAATAATGGAGTGCACAAGAGCCATGCAATTTGAAAGCATGATCGCTACTAACCTCTTCCCCCTCCCTGGGCTTCTCCAGTCAATTCTAAGGCAAGAACCCCCTTGGGATCTTCCTTCTACCCTACCTCATCCAAAGAAAAAAGTCAAACCACCCATCCTTTGTCCAAAGACCATTGGTTCCTTCAGAGATGGACAAGAGAGTCCACTCCCACATCTGCTTCACACTCGCTGCAAAAGCAAAGCATTAACCCTTCCCTGCCTACTGGCTGGAACTTGCCTGATGCTCACCCAGTCTGAATGACAGCCCCACGAGGTCCTTCATACTGCAAAAAAAGTGAGCAAGCCAGACAAAGACAGACTCAAGTCTGCATGTATGGGGACCAACAGCTGAGTCAGTGGCCTCAGACTTGAGTCAATGCTCAAGTCATTGACACAGGCAACTTGAGTCTACACAAGTCAGCAAAAAACACATTTTTGTGACTCAGACTCGAGTCATCTGACTCGAGTTCCCATCCCTGCAAGTGAGTTTGCATGGACAAAAGGAAATATTTCTCCACCAAGCCCTTAATTAATCTGTGGAATTCCTTGCACACAGGATGTTCTGATGCCACCTGGCCTAGATGCCTTTAAAAGGGGATTGGACAAATTTGTGGAGGAAAAATATACTATAGGTTACAAGTCATGGTGACTATATGCAACCTCCAGATGCAATGGAGTGGCAATAGAATACAGGTGTTGTGTTGTCTTGTGTACTCCCAGAGGCATCTGGTGGGACACTGTGAGATACAGCAAGCTGGGCCAGATAGGCCCTTAACCTGATCCAGTTGGGCTCTTCTTATGTTCTTATCCATTCCTTTAGAAACCACCTTCCCTTTTTGGCCTAACTTAAGTTCTTGGCATTCTATAGGCCGAACTGCATTAAGGGATTGCTTAATTACAAAAATAGCTACACCATGTTCTGAACTTTTTCTCTTTTTAAGTTTTAATTCTTCCATGACTATGTATTCTCCAGATGTGCAACCCCAGTGGTAAAATAACTGTCCAAGATTATTTTTAAATGGCACAAATTCTTTCCATCTCCCCTCCCAAATGCAGGCAAGAGCAGATGTCATCAATGAAAACAAGGAACGAACATGACTAGGGTTTTCCTTCTTTTCTCAGGCAGGAAAAAGCAAGCCACTGTTGTCAGGGTGTGTGGGTGGCGGCGGCAGCTGTTTCCTTGATGGAAAAAGAAGAATATGGAAGAAGGCATGGACTTGAAAGAGGCTCTTTGTCCACAGGAACATGTAATGGTTGTCAAAAGAACTGGTGGCTACCATGGCTGTAGGTGGGGACTTCAGTATGTGAAGTTGCTCATTAAGAACCAAGTATGAACCAGTCTTTGGGCCAGGGATGTGAACAAGCAACTGATTTAATACCTCCAAATCTCCATTAATTATCATTAACAATTAGATACAGAGCTTAGACTATGACAGATGGGTCTGGTTCCTGATGGATTACACTAAAAATGGTAATAATATTTTTAAACAGCCATCATTATGCTAGTTGTACTCCCTCTGAGTAGTTCCAACAACTATAATGTACCAGTGAAAAATTAAGCTTTTTGAAAATGATATCATTTCTACAAAATGCACTTTTGGACTATACAGGTTGAGTCTCGGTATTCGCAAGTTTTCTGTTCCCAGAACTCATGTGGATGGCAAAAATCACAATAAAGCAAATTCATTTAAAAAACAATGTCCCTGTGCTAGGTGATCTAAAAACAGCCTTGCTGACCTTTGTGATGTAAGACAGAGTCATTAGGCAGACAATCCATCAATCAGTCTCTCTCCAGGTGCTTAGATAGTCTTCAATTTGAGCCAGCGAGCCCTCCCTTCACCCAGAAAGCACTGCGAAAGAATGCAAAGTGATTATCTTTCTTTCATGTGCACAGGGGGAAGGGAGGGGTCTCTTGCCTTCTAGTGAAGCGTTCTGAGTGCCTGGAGAGAGAATGATTAATGGATTGTCAGCCGTCTGCCCTCTCTCACATTAACAAGGCTACTCTTAAACAACTTTTTTCCTTTAATTTAAAGGGCCCTTCTCATTGCGTTAAGATAAAACCATGGGTGAAAATCCGTGGATAATTAGATTATACCTGTAGAAGGCTTTCATTTCTGCTTTTGCTGTTGTCACAGAATGACTCTTATAATTTTTAATTTTAAAAAAATATGTACAATACATACAATATGTATACAATAAATATTGACCTCACATCCTTTTGCTTATTCCACCATACCCACCATATACCCTTCATTCTAGCAGTTTTTACCCAACAAATATTAACATAACTGGTGACAGTCTGGCACATGCTGGCACTGCTGATCCCACCCCGTCCTGGGCCCAATCTGCTCCCCCTTTCCTCCATTGCCACTCTGTTCTGCCCTTCCCTTCTCTGTTCAACCCCCTCCCTGCCCTCCCCCTGCCCTCCCCTCTGCACTGGACTTACCTGCTCTGGTGGGCCTTCCAACAACTGCTAGTGCCAGCAGGAAGGCTCTGGCTTTCCCACACTGGCATGCCTGGGCCTTGTGTTGTCACAAAGCACTTTATAGCACTTTGTGACAGTATGCACTGGCAGAACATGTGTTCCACCAGTGCAGGCCCTCATGAGGATTGGGCCATAAGTCAATATGCCTGAATACAACAAAATGACTACAGTGAATTTTGTGATGTTATCCGTTGTGCATCAGACTGACCCCTTCTCATTGGGAAAAGGTAGAGGAAACTAGGATATATGGTGCCTGCTATACAGTTCCATCTGCTCAGTGGCTTACCTGACGAGGGGATGGATGCCTCTCAAGGCTAGTTCAGGACCTCCTGGTACCTGAGGTAGCATGCTAAATGCTTCCTCTCTTGAGGAAACCAGCCTATGCTCCTCCCACTCCTTGTATTGGAAAAGGACCAGGAGGATGGAGCAGAAGAGAGTAGTGGTGGTGGCGGAGACTATGGGCTTAACAGAGTTCCTCATGAACTGTAGGTGGTGCTATCCCATCCATGAGGCCAACTGAGCCTGTTGGATCAGGTAGCAGATTGACTGGGAGCACCCACCTCGGTCAACCCACTTGCCTCCACTGGTCTTCCTTCTCCTCCAGCCCTATGAATTGGAAAAGGAAGGCAGAAATGGAGCAGAAGAAGCAATGCGGATGAGAGTGGTGTGTTCTCAATTCTCTGATGGAGCGGAGGGGAGATGCTCTATCCCACCATTCTCCTTTCCTTCACACTTCCTCTTCTGCTCTGTTCCCTCTTCTTGCACGGATGGGCTGGTTCTGGCTACACGTGGCTGGTTCATGAGACACACTATGTGAAATAGGAAGCTGGAGACTGTGAGATTGTTAGGGTTGACCCCCCTCACAATCTCCATCTTCCTATTTCACATCTGTGGCTCAGGTCTTGATTGATTCTTCTAAAGATTGTATTTTCTCTCCCTCCACTGCCATCTTTAAGCTTTGAGCAGAGGGCAAGCATGATATGTGCAACCTTCCAGCTGCTAACCCACTTTGGTAACCTGCAATATCAGTTCTGCCAGGTCTTATTTATCTTCAGCACCAGCAGGTCTTCCTTTGAAACCATCTGAAGGACAAGACCTGGCACAACTGAACAAGCACTGGCAAAACACAATTTTGTGGCCAAGGTTACATTGTGCAACTCAGGCAGACAAACATACCCTAAAATTAATAGGACATTGAGCTTCTTAGTGCTTTGAAATGCCTTGTGTATGTAAGCCCTTTACAATATCCTTCTCCTGGCAATGATGAGTCATTTCCATCTTCCCTAAATTATATTGTGAAGCTGCATGAATTTCTACCTTTGATCGCTTCAGCATATGCTTCAAACCAAAATTCTAGGTGGGGGGACCCTTTCATCTTTATCATCAAAAGAAATTTTGCCATAGCTTTCTTTGCATTCTGCTGTTTGTATGAGACTGTGAAGCAACAGGTTGAAAACTGAAAGAAAAAAACAAAACAAAAACTGAAAGAAAAAAACAAAACAAAATAACCCAGAGTGGTTTGTTTATTTTTGAACATAGAAGGAGGTACCATCAATCAACAGGCCACTGCAGCCTCCGCAGCTTCACACCCGGGGCAAAACTCTGCAACGGTGCCCCCCCACAGGCTATTGCCGTCCCCCTCAGGCAGAAATCTGCCCCCCCCTACTTACCATACGCTCACGGCACCTCGCACAAACTCCTCCCACACCAGGGAAACCTCTGTGAGGTTCCCCGGCACTATAAACTGTGCTTCTGGCAAACCAGAAGCACAGTTTACACCCCCGTAGGGAGCCTCAGAGAGGCTTCTGTGGGGCCTTAGAGGCTGGTGCTTGGGGCATTTGCCCCAGGTCAGCCTATGGCAGGCATGCAACTGAACCAGAGCCTGCACTGACCCAATGGCTGTAGAGCCTGAGGGCATCTATAAATCAGAGTACTTAAATTTTGTAGATTCACAAGGGAGCTTCCTTATCATGCACTTCTGAATTGCTCCAGGTTTGGAAGCAGAATTGGATTGGGGTTGGACTGGGCAGACCTGGTATCATTTAAAGGGAATCCCAATGGGCAAATGCATTGATTTTGTTTTCAAGTGTTGGAGCTAATTGTGTTTGCTCTACAGACCACTATGTTCCTCATTCCAAACCAGGTCTTACCTGTTTTCTGCTGCTCTTGGCTTCAACTCATCAACTAAACTTGTGTCCAGTCCATGTTCGTGCTCTTGCGGCTCACCTGCTTCATGAGCCTGAACACTTGATCATGGATTTTTGAGAGTGCTTTTCACCCTAAGTCTTGTGCATTGAAATCTTCTTTCCCTCCTACTGGATCCTAGTTCAAAGTAAGTTTCAGGTTCAATCTAGGGAAGGGACCATAGCTCAGTTGTGCAGGGCATGCTTTGCATAGATAAAGTCTCAAGTTCTATGCTTTGCAGCTCCAGAAAAATTCTTATCTGAAACACCATAAAACTGATGTCAATCCCACTGACAATCTCAAAGATTATAATTAATAATGATGATAATAAAAATAGACTGCTGTTCAACAAACAAGCAGTTCATAACCTGGTTTATACAGAATGAATGAATGAATGAATGAATGAATGAATGAATGAATGGTCCTATGTCCTGAAAGGGCTCAGGATCCAAAAAGATATACATAGAAGCCAGCAATGGATTTTAGAAGAGACTCTGCAGTGGGGCAAATGGGGATAATTGCTCTCCCTCTGCTAAGATAAGAGTTAGCAGGGGTACAAGATGGATGAATGGGGTTAGATGGATGAATGGTCTGACTCATCTTGGAACTTCTGATTTGCTTCAAGTGGAAATACTGCAATCTTACACAGACCTATTTCAATAAACTGAAGTCAGAACTCTAGTGGGTCTGACCACAACACTTCTGTGACATCACAGAAGGTTACCCCAAGTCTAGAGAGCGCTTTCACATGGACAGGCAACAGATATCCTGCATTTCCTAAAAGTTCTGCCCTTTGTTTTTGTTCTGTGACTTTTGGCTAATTGGAAATACAATTTTTCATCAAATCTGCAGTTCTGAACTCTAATTGGACACCTTGTTCATTGTTCTTTGAACATGGTAAATGCTTTAAAATGGCACAGGAATGGGAGTGAAGTAGGATATAGATCTTAAACCTTTCACTGTGTTAATAGAGATACACCAGGGAACTAGTCCACACATTCATCACAGTATTTTATTGTCCACTGAAATGGATTTCATCTGATTTTCTTTCATTCTGTTCTCCTGCACTAATTTACATTGGATTGTGCTGCTTTCTTATAATTATAGCTGCCTAGAGAATTTGTGGTGACATAATGCCAGTTATTATAGTAATCATGAGGGTGACATGCATTGTACCTTATCCAGTGGTCTCTGACAAACAATTGAGCAGAACCAGGTGGATGATCAGGAATTGATGTGAGTAAATCATTGGGTTAGATTCATAAGAAGGAGGACATGTGAAAGACAGATGAAGCACGAAGACTTTCAGCTAGAATGGCCAGTGATGTGAAAAGGCAAGCTAAACAGGGAGGCAGACTTCTAGCCTACAAAATCTCATTTTCTAAACAAAGAAAAATACTCTGGATAGAAAGGGATGGTGATGATTTCAGATTAACAATGGAATGAGGCATGGAGAATTGAGCTAAAAGTTAAATCACTACTTTGGGAAATGAAACTGGTCATTTGATTGGGTAAAATCGGGATGTGTGTGTGTGTCAATATTTTCCTTTATAAGTGGTCTGAATCGTAGCAGAAATCAGTTGCTGAAGTTTGGAAAGAAAGAGCCTGCAACAGTTGCTGCTGCTTTGCAAGGAAGAGTTAGGAAGACTGCTGCAAGAGAGCTGAATCATTTATGAACTGTGCTTTAGTTTGGGACAGCTCCAGCAGGGAAGACGTCTAGCCAGGGTTAGCTGGATGCTAACCCAGGGCCAAATCCTATCCAGCTTTCCAGCCCTGGTGTAGTCATGCCAACGGGATGTGCACTGCATCTTGTGGTGGGAGTGTTATGTGAAAATCCCCTCTTTTAGTTCTTTTCTATACCTGGTTATGCTGTTATGGACTATAACAGCCATTTTCAACCACTGTGCCATGGCACACTGGTGTGCCACGAATGGTTCCCAGGTGGGCCGTGGGAATTTGGGAGAGGGTCATTTATCAATAGGACCATTGGGAGATGTGAGCCCCCTATTGACAGCACAGTGTGCCTTGTCAAGTGTCAAAAAACCCATGGTGTGCCTTGACAACTTTAGTTCCTTGCCAGTGTGCCATGAAATGAAAAAGGTTGAAAATCACTGGACTATAATATCATGCAAGCTAAACTGTTCTCCCAGCATACAGGCCACAATTTCCAGGACTTTGGTCAAGCCACAAGCTCATTGTTACACAATCCCCACCCCTCAGTCACACCTTATGGGAGGAATTCTTCTGTCTTAATCCAATCACTGTTTAAGCATCTCCTACAATACTGTATACAATCTTGAACTGCCTTCCATGATTTTGGTGTTGACATTTGGTTTCTGATTCATTGTATTGTACCTACATCCTGTATTTTTTCCACACAGTCTTTGTTAAGTTCCTCCTTCAAAAGCCAGCCATCAACCCCTGATTGAAATTTGCTGATAACGGAGATCTACATCATGAACCCCATTCAAATTTACACATGAAAGCAGTACCCCAAGCACCCAACATTTAGTTGAGCAACCAGTAAACAAGCTACCTTCCAGCTCAGCACATAGGCACTATTACCCAACCCCTTATAAGAGACATCTTGCTCTCTCTCTCCAAGGCCCAACACATTTGTGTTGTGTCAGAGGGTCCTCTCCACAGGACTCCCCCCCGCCCGCCCAACTGCTCTACAGGACAGGTAGCTATCTTGCGCCTGGATCTCTTTCTCTTCTTCCCCTCCTTTTCTCTTTTTCTCTCCCCATCTTTAGTTAGCAGCTGGAATTGGCATAGCAGGGACCCCTAAAAGCCTTCCCTACAACCCCCTTTCTCATCTGTTTTCCTCAGATGCACCCAATACTCTTCACACACAACCACCATGAAAGCTAGATACACTGTATTCAATCATTAGGACCAAGAAACATACTTTTATTATTTCTCCATGTACATTATTTTATCTTTGTTCTTTAATAATAAAACCATAATCTTTATTGAAAGTTATCTTTCTCTCAGTCTCCTCTTTAAGCAAAAGGGAATTTCTTTGCATTATGCCCTCTTGTTATCCAGCCTAAGGTCCTGATGTTCCAATAAGGACAGTGTAATAATTCCCCTAAACAAAACAGCCCTTTTGGTAACAGGAGGATAGTTAATGGAGACAGGTAAGGGAACATTTGTTCACTTGCTTTGGGGCTGCATTGCAGCTGCACCAGCGCTGGAAAGTTGGATAGGATTGGGCCCCCAGTTAACTGCCACGCTAGCTCCTTTGGTGAGAGCAACCTGCCTATTGGAGGATTCAACGGGCAGCACCAAATAAAATGTGGCTCAAACACACTGAGGAGGATCTAAGGAACCAGCTCTTGACCATCAACAAGGCTAGAAATATCACCACCAACCACCAAGAGTGTAAGTGTCAAGAATGAGACACAGATTCCAATGGCACCTACAGCACCATATTGGTTGAGAGGACAACCTGCTCCCCAAGTGCCAGCTAAGGATGAAAGAAGAAGACATTGGATGCATTTTTCCCAGTTCATTTACTTACCCTATGTAATCATATGGTTTAGGGCGCAATCCTAACCAACTTTCAAGCACTGACATAGCTGTGCCAATGTGGTATGTACTGCGTCCTGCAGTGGGGAGGCAGTCAAGGGGGCCTCCTCAAGGTAAAGGCATGTTTGTTACCTTACCTTGGAGGCTGCATTATGGCTAGGTCAGTGCAGGAAAGTTGGTTAGGATTGTGCCCTTAGTTTGTTATTTTTTTAACTGCCTTGAAAGTGTTGTGGTTTCTCTTATAACTTCAGTCTTTAAAAAAAAAAAAATCTTTAGCAAACATTTATTCTTGGACTTTGGGTCTTTGGGTTTTTCCATCCCAAATCTGATAGCTAATCTCATTCTGTTTACTACTGTTATAGTGACTGGATCATAAACAGAAGGTTTCCCATGGAATAAAGATGGCTTAGTGGGAAAAGCAACCATAGATGATGAAAAACTTGCACTCTGCAGCAGGTACTGCAGAGAGGGCAGCAGCAAGCAAACTGCTCTTGTCTCACCCCCCCCCCCCACACACACACTACAACTTTGATGCACAGGATTTTGGCTGCAATCCTATACAAACTTTTTTGGTAGTAAGTAAGCTCTGCTCTGTCATATTCTATCCTCCATGTCAGGCTGCAAAACCTGACACAGAGGCTCTCAAGTCTGCTTTGGCAAAATAGATGGCACAGACGTGAGGAGTCCCATGCAGGGCCTAGGGCCTTCCCTGAAGGAAGGAGACAAAAATCCCCTTCCTCCGAGAAGATCTCTGGCAGGCCCATCGGTGCTGCTGGATACAGTGGTAGCCATTTTGGCGCTACTCTGCCAGGGATAAAATTGGGCTGTTAATCTGTAGCAGGAAAAACCATAGAGAGCATTGTGGCAGTAAAGGATTTATTATGGGATCCACTTTTGTGGACCACAGAGCATTCTGTCAGAAGCACAAAGAGTTATTGCAGCTGGCAGATATATAAATGTCAGACCTACTGCATTTCATGACCTTTTAGCCTTACTGCTCACAGTTCTTTTCCCTCTCTCTAATCTTGCATGTGTGCATCTATATCTTTAACTATATATGTATCTGTCAGCTGAGGATAGCACTTCATGCCTCTGACAAAGTGGGCACTTGTCCACAAAAACTTCTCCCACAATAAATCTATTAGCCTTGAAGGTGACCCAATGTTTTGGTTAGAAGATCAACCATTTCACATTTGAGCTGCTGGTTACTAATTTATAATGCATCAATTTGCCTTAGAGCTTGATCTCTTATTCCCTTTATTTGACATTAATTCTTCATATGCTTTAAAAAAAAAAAAGATTCTGAGCTCTTTCGGGACCAGGGTGACCAAATACAATGGGAGGACAGAAAGCCTATACCTTTAACTGTTGTATAGAAGAGGGGATTTTGGCAGGTGCAGTTCAACATAAAAGGGTTGAAATAGCTACATCTGCCCAAATTCCTGCTTCTATACAATGGTTAAAGATATAGGGACTCTGTCCTCCATTGTATCTGGGCACGCTATTCAGGACAGGGGACCATTTACTTACTTGTGCATGCTCTGTAAACTATGTGAGCTTCTTTTTTTGTTAAAAGCAGTATATGACTTTTTCTACTACTACTTTCTTCTCTACCCTTTGGCTACCAAACTAGCTCAGGTTTGGGAATCAACTCTACATCTTCTCCAAGACTAACATGACAAAGTCATTAAGCTTCCCTGCAATCCATCTCTTCCCTCATACCTTTGTGGTCTAATGACTGCTATTCATGTAAAAAGCCTGTTTTATTATTTTTCATAAAGTCTTTAGCAATATCCAGGGCCAACTCTTTTTTGCTTGCCTTATCATCAGCCTACAGTTGTTTCTCCACAGCTTGTGCTCCTTTTTCTTTTCCGGATTTGGGCACAACCTCCATTTTTAAAAAGGATGCCTATTACATCTTCCTCAGTCTTGCCTGTTAGTCACACCAATCTCCTCATGGTTGTGCCTTTCAGAGGCTGCAGTCTTACACTCTAACCTGAGAGTAAGGTCCATTCAACAAAATGGGTTTTACTTCTAAGTAAACATATCTGTATAGGCATATGCTCCTTAGTTTGTGTCAGTCCAATTTATCTGAGCTTTCTGTTGTAGTGGCTTTCAATAACCTTCATGCATCCTGAATAAATTTGACCATCCTAACTCTCTTTCAATTAACTGACTCCCTTATTTTCAAATGCTCCCTCAAAATTAAATGAGACGGTGCTGAACTTGCAGGGTGTGTCTCCATTGACATATGTCTTGAGTATTAAAGTACTCAGGTTATTAAGTAAGATATCTCACACTAGGTCCTGAGCATCATTTGGGTTGAATTGTACATCACAGTATAATACTATGCATGCCTATTCAGAAATAAGTCCCACTGTATTCAATAGAGCTGCCTTCCAGGTAAGTGTGTACTGAATTCCAACTTTAACCTTCTCTAGTCCAGCATTTCTCAAACTGTGGGTTGGGACACACTGTGGGTGGGTTGCGAAATGGTTTCAGGTACGTCGTGAAGCACCTAGCTTAGCCACAATTGAAAATACAGGGTACAGGGCTGCTGGGCAGGGTGGGCTCCCAGTGGGAAAGAGGTACGGTGCTTTGTCCTAAATAGGTGGGATGCTGGAAAGGGGGGGGAGGGTTGTGTGGTTGGACAAAGATCCAAGTCTGTGTTCTGCTTTGATTTCTGAGCTGGAATGTTTGAATTCTGAGTTATGCAAAATAACTATATGAGCATGCGTGTAATGGAAACTTTGGCTGATCATGGCTTAAATTTGAAGACTAACTTGATGGTGTTGCTTCTGGCCATGACATCACTTCCAGAGGGTCCCAACAGATTGTCATTCTAAAAAATAGGCACTGGTGCTAAAAAGTTTGAAAACTGATGCTCTGGTCAGTTAATGAAGGGCCCAAACCTACCCAACTTTCCAGCACTGGTGCAGCTGCAGTGCAGTCCCGAGGTAAGGGAACAAACATTCCCTTATCTTGAGGAGGCCCCTGTGACTGCTGCCCCACCACAGGATGCAGCGCATGACCCATTGGCATGGCTGCACCAGGACTGGAAAATTGGATAGGATTGGGCCCGAAGTCAGCTAATGCACAATCATTTATCACATTTAGAAATTGTGTCTATTTGTTGCAAGCTGAACTAGAGATGTGAGCTCCCCTTACTGATTTTTGGACAACAGGACTGTGGCTAACACAGCCCTGTGTGCATGCTAATGAGCATATCTGGTCTGCCTTTGCTCCAATCCTACAAATACCTGCACCATCTGAGCTAGAGAGTCCAGCTACCATAGGAGGAGAAGGAAGTCTGGTCTAGAGGGTAGAGCCTCCATTAGCCTGAAGATAACATCAGAAGGTCACCAGTTTGAGGACACCAGCAGCTCCCTGAATGGCTGAGAATGGCGAGAACTTGAAGCAGCTGACAAGCTGAACTGAGTGATTCCTGCTGTGAGCAAGAAGCGTCTTGGCTGCCCTCCATGTGAGAGATGGAGCTGCTTGTCAACCTGTGTGGGAGAACTGGAGGCCAGCAGTGAGACCAAACCAGGAAGATCCATTC
Organism: Tiliqua scincoides; assembly: GCF_035046505.1. NCBI lineage: Eukaryota > Metazoa > Chordata > Lepidosauria > Squamata > Scincidae > Tiliqua > Tiliqua scincoides. The sequence goes on from NC_089825.1 coordinate 36,655,540, forward strand.
TGAAATGTTGTTGGTTCTTGAAAGAGAGAACCTCTATGATTGTAAAAATCCCCTCGAGGGATTTAGAAATGCCTGCCTATGTAAACCACTTTGAATAAAGTCAGAGGAGTAATCCGATGACCAAAAAGGTGGTATATAAATACCAAGTTGTTGTTGTTGTTGTTGTTGTTGTTGTTGTTGTTATTATTACCATAGGGGGTAAGCACCACTCCCAGCATCTAGCTTGTCCAATGTGTTGGGGGACCTCTGCAGTAACTGGTCCCATACTTTTGAGTGCTTTTCTGTATTAATTCTATCAAACAAACATATATTATTAGAATTATTGCCAACAAACAAAAGTGTGTGCATTTTCTATGCGATCGCTTGCATTAGTGTTTAAGATGGGAACATTAAGGTGAAATATACTGCAGTTATTTTTATTTCAGAAATCTAACATGTGAGACAAAATACATGTTTGCACCCGCCCCCCAATACACTTTGAGCCCAATCCTATCCAAAGCACTGAAACAATGCAGCAACAATGCAGCAAGGGAAACAAACATTCCCTTACCTTGCAGAGGCTTCCATGACTGCCTTCCCCCACTGCAAGATGCCACACACATCCTTTTCGCATGGCTGCATCAGTGCTGGAAAGGTGAATAGAATTGGGCCCCTTGTCCCTTCTGTGCCTCTCCCAACAGTTTTTTTTTTTCTTGTGCTGCCACTGGAACCTATAATAGCAAAATGCAAGCTACCTGTCATGTAAAGTGGGAAGGTGAACTGAATCACACCGGAGTGAACACTGCTGTATCTGACAGTGGAGCTGGTGACAGCGAAGAGGGGATATTTGGCAGTTATACTGGTGTTTTCAGAGAAGTTGTCACTTCAGTTAAGTGGATGCTTGTAAAAGTGGGTTTGACTCCAGGTTTGTTTTTTTCTGATATGCTGGGGATTAATGTAATTGGAAAATAGATAAACATGAGAATCAGATACGGGGGAGAGCTGTACAATCAGATGTGTTCCTTACTAGCTGGTGTGTAATTACTGCATTGTTTCTGCTATCATTTCATCTTACAGTATACAAAGGCCTGCAAGATAAATATCACAGAGTACATAATATTGAACGCAATAATGAACAGCGATGCACATTAGGCCTCCTCTGACTCAACACTTGGTGGTATAATACTGACTAGAATTACATCCCAATCCTATTCTCCCCTCCCCCGCTGATGTAGCAATGCCAAAATGACTACCACTGCATTGAGGGTATGCATTGAGGGTTTACCCCTCAATGAGGGGGCAGTTGCAAAGGTCTGCTCTGGGTAAAGGAACATTTGATCCTTTATGCAGGGGGTAAGCTTCCACAGCATGGAAACGTCCACTTGGACCTGCAGTAATGAATCCACTGGTACAGGTGTGCATGGGCTCATGCTGCGGGATCGGGTCCAGGAAGGGGGTTAGGATTCGGTGCCACCAAACCTGCCCCCTTCCCGGACCTGATCTGCTCTTCCTTGTGCCTGTCACTACCTTGTTCCTCCCTCCGCCACCCTTTTCCACCCTCCCCATCTTGCCTCTCCCGCCATCCTACCTGCCTTAATGGGTCGTCCGGTATCGACCGACGAGCACAAAAAGACTCCAGCCTTCCTGCCAGACCTCCTGCAGCATGCTGTTCTGTGTGCTGCCAGAGCACTTTTTGGTTGGTTGGTTGGCAACCTTCAGTCTCGAAAGACTATGGTATAAGCCTACAGCACCTGGTATTCCCAGGCGGTCTCCCATCCAAGTACTAACCAGGCCTGACCCTGCTTAGCTTCCGAGATCAGACGAGATTGGGCATGTGCAGGGTAACAGTTGCAGCCAGAGCACTTTTTACGACTTCCATAAGGTCGTCTCCATCGGTAGAATGTGCATTCTGCATTCTGCTGGTGGCTAGGCCCAATAAGATTTCGCCATTCGACTGGTAAACTAGTAGGTATCAGAGGATCATCTCTGGGTACTGGCCAGTGACATCACTAGGGTTTTCATCCCCTGGTGTGGGAGGCCAGTGCATCACTCCCATGATGGACCTCCTTCCATGCAGTGGGCAGTGCAATGACCTGGGTGGTGGGCATGGTTTTGTACCATTACCCCACCCCGCTGGATTTTTTACTATATCTTTTGATAGAACACAGATATTTCAATGTGGTTTTTCATTGCATTCTGCTGTAAATTACACATCGAATGGAATATAACATGTTGGTATTATTCCTACAAATTGCAATTTTAGCTATTTTGGTCATTAGTGGTGTCATCACCCCCCCCTTACTAGTGTCACCTTACTAACACCTTATTGGTTCCATGCTGTATCATAATAACATCTAATTGGCTCTTTGAATAATCAGTCTCGTTGATCCGTTTTGAGTTAGAAAATCTACTTTTTGTTACATAAGACAGCTGTATGTTTGTTTTTTGGTGTTTTGGCCATAACTTTTGATAGAATGGAGATATTTCAGACTGGTTTTTTTTTATTACATTCTGCTGTAAATTGTGCACCAAATGGTATATAACATGATGATATTATTCCTACAAACTGCAATCTTAGCAATTTTGGTCACTAGTGCATGTCATCCCCCCCCCAAGCACATCACCCGGTGCGGTCCGCACACCCCCACTCCCCTAACGACACCACTGGTACTGGCTCATCTGGGCTGAAGACTGCTCAAGGAGGAGGAAACCATCAAGGCACATGCACTCAGACAGACTTCTGTTGCATAAAGGAAACTGTTTCTTCCAGTTCCTCCCAGGGCCTGCCTATCTTGATTCCTCTTGGGCCTTGCTGTTTAAGAAGCTGTACACAACTGTCCAGCTCATAATCAAAGCATATTGGAAGGTGTTGTGAGAATCAGATCCAGTTCATTGTGGGTTATACAGCTCATTCCCAGGGATTTACTTGTGGAGGGGCATCAGACACCTGTGGCATTGGGTGATTAGTGCAGAACGGATGGCTCAAATCTATCTGAAATCCACGGGAAAACGCAATCTCAAAATTCATGAGAAAGCACATTGCCTCTATAAAGCTAGCCTGTGTCTCAAGGTTAAATGGATTCAGGGATGATACATTACTGATAATTTATTTACAGAATTCCTCGTAGCTGTTGTAGCAGCAGCTACCAAACCGACTCTTTGAGGGTTAATTCTCTGTCAAGTGGCATTAACTGTAGCTCAGATTTCCAATCAGCAAATCCTTCAGGTCAACCAAGGACAGGGCTATGATGAGTGATTGGTACTATGCCCTACTCCCTCTAGTCATAACTCTTGTCCCACAGAAAGCCTAATAGACCAGAAGTACAGCAGCCCAGCTGAGGGCATTTGAGGGTCCAGATAGGTGGTACTTCCCTTTTTGCTTTTCCCAGCTAAGAACTGGCTGCACTTTTGCCTTCTGCACCCACATACAAGCAAAGAATACTCTGTCTTTGTGCATTTCACCACAGCTAAGAACATACAAAGAAGTTTCCTATATTTAGTTGGAAAGTCACCCCATAATCATTCTATTTATTCCTCTGATCTACTGCATGTGATATTGATGTAAATCAACTTATGAAGATATTAAAAAGTTCTGAAGGTGTTTGTTTTTTCTACACAGAAGGCAATTTAATCAATTTCTGCCCAGCCCACAGGTGTACACATTTGATCCCTGTTGTGTATATGCAACATTGGGCAGAAATGGCTTAAGTGAACATCTGAGCCTCTTTTATACTGCATGTCTAAAGTGTAGTTTGATAACCTCTGGTGCAAAATTTGCTCCAAGTTTTCATGGCTATAGTAAGGTTAAACAGATTGATTTTCAAAACATTTACTCCACACTCTCAGAAAGACTCAGGGTAGCTTGCAACAGGTTAAAACACATAAAAATTAATAATAATAAAATCGGTTAAAGAAAACAGCTAGAGGGAAAACCCGTGTCTAATAGTTTTAGTATTACATTTATATTTATATATATATAAATTACAGTTTCCTTAACAATCTGACCAAGACAAAAATGTTAGTTTATCAGCTTAAATTTAAATAGATAGCCAACCCAAACAAAACAGCCTTGTCATTGCAGACTGGGGGGTGATTTATGCACGTGTGTCATGTATGTTGCTTGAACAGCATCATGATGTTCTCTCTAAGCCCTACGGAATCCTCTGATCAGTAATGCTGATAGGTGTTAAACACAACCGTGCAGATCTAAAACCTGAGACTTAAGACGTACACACAGTGCTAAGGAGGGGGAGGGACGGGCAGAGGAAGTGTTGGCAGTGTGCCAAACCCAGTGCCTAGGTTTTGTCTAAAGATCAGAGCAAGGGACTGCAAAGGAATCTGGGTCAAACCGATTGAGGATCAGGATGCATCTCTCTATATATCCTGACAGGATATTGATGGATTTAGGAACTATATACAAATCACCTTATTTTACTCCAGATTAATTAATTTATGGTAATCTCCTCTCCACAGTTGTGTTGACACAGTTGCACATTAATTACACTGCAAGAGTAGATAGCAAGCCTATCACAGAGAGAGAGAGAGAGAGAGAGAGAGAGAGAGAGCGCCAATGCGTAGGGTTATATGATCCTAAACATGCATTGTCACATTTAACTGAGACATTGGTAATTTATCGGTCTAGGCAGCTGTGGACTCGCCCACACTTCCATAGGAACATATAGGTGCAATTCATGAGATGCTATTGCTATACATTGTGAGACCTCTACAAATGCTTCTTGGGAGAATTCTGTTTCAGTATTCCTCATGTGACTTACTTAATCTTGAGGTTAACTCCTCACAAAAGTAATTATCTAAAACTCATCTAGGAATTGCTACTCTCATCAGACTATCTTAGTTAAAGATGTGGGTTTTTTCGATTGTGCGAGCCTGCTCTTTGTTCCATGTATAAAGGGACTGAAAAGTGTAAATATTTTGTATAACCTGGCAGCCCTGGGAGGCTTCTGTTGACAAAAACACTTGCTGAGGCCTTTTGAAACCGAGGAACACTAAAGTGAAGAACTGCTTTTACCAGTGTCATAAATAAGGAATTTTCTTAAAGACAATAACTGCTGCACATTGCAGAATCTTCAAATGCCTGCCCTTTGGCGCACTGCCTCCAACACCCTTGCAAAGGAAAACACATGAGAGGCATTTCTCTACAGCTGATAACAAAAGATGTTCCACGGACACCTGATGACCTTGTTTACAACGATGTTATTCCCAGATGTGATTGACAGTTTATGCTTAAGCCGGTGTTCCCAGCAGCTGCCACACAGAATGATGAATCCCAGCAGTCTGCCAAGTCACAGGCTATTCTAAAGATCAGGAACCAGCAGACAGTGAAAGACTTGGATATGAGATGCAAGCATCTGCCCCAAGTGATAGAAAGAGAATCTTATTCATTTGTATGGTGATTTTGAAGTTTGTTATATGAGGCCTTATTGCTGAATGGTCTGCAGGTGTGTCGTGGAAGTTTGGGAGAGGTTCATTTATTAGTAAGGACATTGGGGTGTATGAACCCCCCCACCAACAGCATGGTGTGCTTTGTCAATTGTCAAAAAACTGGTGGTGTGCCTTGACAATTTTAGTACCTTGTCAGTGTGCTGTGTGATGACAAAGGTTGAAAATCACTGCTATAATGTGTAGTTCAGGGACAGCTCTCTTTACCCCTTTCCCTTAACTATTTTATGGTCTGCTAGTGAGTAGAAACATCCTTGCAAAAAGGGTAGCTGCTTCTGTTATGTCATGAGGAAATTAATCCACTGATCATGCAACATTCTTGTCTTGTTCTTCTACCATGGGGTACTCCACTATCACCAGGATTAACTACCCTAGGTGATGAGTTTCTCATTGCCTTTGCAGCTTTGAAGTCCATTATCTTTCTCTTGTCTCTTCCTTGTGGGCTCCCTCCTTCCCAATGCCATCAAAGGATTGCTGGGGCCCTGGGAAAAAAAAACTGTACATTGAGTCTCCGATGGTGTCCAAGCTCACCCTCTGCTGTATATGGGATAGTAGTCCTGTTACCACTACAGATTTCAAGTGGACCCTCTGATGGGCATAGGCCTGGGGTCGGCAACCTGCCATTCTGGAGCCGCAAGCAGCTCTTTCAGCCTTCTGCTGCGGCTCCGTGCGGGGCCAACCCGTGGGAGGGAGGGGCTCACCCCTCCCGCAACGCACCTGCCCCTCACCAGCCTGAGCGCACTAGCGCAGCTCCCACGCATCCTGCGGCTGCGCCCCATAGGAGAGGGTGCGAACGGGCTGGCGGAGCAGCTCCTGCCCAAAGAGCCCGCACCGCCCGTTCCCTCCTGCCTGAGCCGCAGCGCAAAAGCAAGCAATTGAGTGCAGCTGCTCAGTCCTCCTGTGCGTGTCTCCTCAAAAGTAAGTCCCATTGTGCTTGCTCCCAGGAATGTGTGCCCAGGATTACAGCCTTCAAGCTCCCCAGTCAGCATTCCCCCATCGCTTACTCGCCCTCTCTGCCACATTTCCTGTGCAGCTGCTCAGTTCTCCTGTGCGGGTCTCCTCAAAAGTAAGTCCCATTGTGCTTGCTCCCAGGAACGGGTGCCCAGGATTACAGCCTTCAAGCTCCCCAGTCAGCATTCCCCCGTCACTCACTCACACGCTCACTCCCCCATTTCCTTCACTTGGAAACTTGAAAGGGTTTTGGAGACCCCTGCACCAGATGGTATTCTGTATATGTTTGTATACTGTATGTGTAACATACTGTATATGTAGCATCAAAGCATATTTCATTGTTGGGAAGTAATCACTGTTAGTATGCCTTTTATTTTATGCAGTTTTGAACTCTTAGCTTGTTTGTTCAGGAGCACCTTTGTGAACAGTGTTAAGTAGTACTAAGTGGTCTGGTTCAGAGGTAGTATTGTGTGGAAAGGCATTTACAGAAGTACAGAAGTAAATGACAGTAAAGAATGACAGTATCCTTCACAAGCAGTTCACCTGTGCACAATCTAAAACAGTTGTTCTCCAACTGTGGGTCTGGACCTGATTTTTAGTGGGACCTAGAAGAGGGAAGTGTATTATATAACTGTGACCTATAAGAGGGGAGCACAAACTATATATGCAGTGTATATATACTCCCCTGGGAGTGAGTCCCGTTGACTCTACTGGGGCTGACTTCTGAGTAGACAGGGAGAGGAGCGACTCGCAGGCTGCACTCCTGTCCATGCATCCCTGAGATGAAGCCCCGTTGACTCTACTGGGGCTGACTTACCTTTCCTCCTGTTTTTGCACTAGTATGTATGGAGATCTGCCCCCCCCAACTTCCATCTGTTGGTTCTGTGTGCAAGGGGTTTTGCAATGGTCTTGCTGTGATATCTATATAGAGATCTTCCCTCCCCCGCACCTTCTCCCTGTTTTTGCACTGGTCTGTATAGAGATCTGCTCCCTGCCCCCACTTGTATTGGAATCGAGGAAGATCTGGTGAGGAGGTAGATGTGGTGTCAGCAGTGGCCCCTTTAAGGGTAAGCCTGGGCATCCAGCAGAGTGTGCTGCACAGCTGCAGCCACTTGAAGGCAATAGGGCCCTCAGGGATATAAGAGCACCTGAGGCAGGAAGGGTTTGTGGGTTGTAGAAGGAGTGCAGGTTGACTTTGGAATCTGACCTGGCTTATTGACATTGTACTTTGACTTGGATACTTTGACTGACTTTGGAATCTGACCTTGGACTGTGACTTGGCTTATTGACTTTGGACTCTGCCCTGGATACTCTGACTGACTTTGTGACTAAGGGACTGCTAGAGACACTGGAGTTTGAAGTGTGGCTGCTGTGCCCAAGACCTACTGATGATCCAGGGTCTGCTGTAGTGGTGGGAGGCTGCTGGCAGGAGAGAGGACCTCTGCAGGTTGAACAGGGGAGCTACCCTGGAGGTGGGGTCCAGCAGGACTGCAGGGCAGAACCAGGGTCATTTGTTGGGGGAAAGGGGAGCTAATTTGCTTAAAGTGGGCATAATTCTCCAGGCAGAGAATGGCCTTGGAATCAGGCAAAACACCATAGAGGACCAGGTGTCTGAAAACACAGGACAAGAATGTATGATAAAACTAACTAAAAGCTACAAGAGGGGGCTACTTTATAAAAATGGGACCTATAAGAGCATAAAGGTAAAAAAAACAACAACTATATATGCAGTGTTATCTTCATTTTAGGTGTCAAAAGGGTTTTGTGGCTCCTGAAGTTTTTTTCCTCTGGAAAATGGGTCCAAATGGCTCTTTGAGTGTTTAAGGTTGCTGACCCCTGGCATAGGCCCTCAGCCAGGGCCCAGACTGGCTAACCTCTGATGCCACTCCTACCCCTTCTTCTTGAGTTGCAGCCCTTGACTCTACCTCTATACATTTTCACCTTTGACCTTGTCTCTGCTTTCTCCCTCCCAATCATCTCCTTTGTACCATGGCCACATTTGTTGCACAGGTGTTCTGAAACAAGTGAGAGCCAGTCCTGTTCTCACAGCTGACTACAGGGCCAGTCCACCCATAAGGCCAACTGAAGTTGGATTCAGGTGTTTTCATTGGCACAGTCCCTTCACTTCAATCCAAAACCCACCCAGCTACTCCAGTTTTTGCTTCAACATTTTGAGTCTAGGCCTTTTGTTGTTTTACTGGAAACCATAAATAGGAATCATCAAATGATGTGTGCTGATTACAGCAAACATCCTTTTATTTCCCTGTTAAAATTTCATGGATAGGGGCCTGCAGGATCAAGAGATTTCAAAGAGATTGATGAGTGTACTAATTTGTATTTTGGGTTTTTTCATATTTATAATTATATCATGCAGAGCAACTAGTAGTCTGGCACGACAGCTTACTCTTCTCAGATAATGTTCAGTTCCTTGAGTAAGCACTAATAAACATCATATACATTTATGGCAACTAGAAAATATTAAATTAGTATGCCTTCTATCTCCAGGAAATTTGTTTTTTCATTAAGATCACATGATCAAGATTCTACAGCTCATTAGCAGTTAGAACTGACTCTTCAGGGTGTCTAGCATTTTTGTTGAGTTGCTGAATACTTTATGTTAACTTCCCATTGAAGCTGTGGAAATACAATGTTCTTTGTACATCACAGACTTCAGGCCTTAATTAGACTGTGCTTATAAATTAAATGAGGAACTGCCCTCAATATTCTATCTGAAAATTTGGCTCAAAGTCATTAAAAAGATTATACAGTTGCAGCACAGAAACCCAACGTCTCTATTAATGTATTTAATTATATTTATGGTGCCTGCATATATAAACCGTAAATTAAATTATTTATATCTTCATGCATCATCTAACATGGAATTATCTTTTCAAATTCCCTTGATTATGCACACCAGGAAATTAAACCAGCTTGCTATATGAATGCAACATTATTCTTTCTAAATTCAGGGGAAGTCAATGCCAGAAAAAAAAAACCACACAAAAAATAACAGTTTAGCAACAAATCCTTTTATCAGTTCACATTATTCTCCCAGAAGCAGTGTGTTTCTTGGTACATTCAGGCACATAATTAAAAGAGGTAGCAGAAGAACCATCAAACGCTTTCCATTTGATTACATGGTGGTGTGCAAAATAATGTGAGATCTAAATTCAAAAAAATTCACCTTGGTAAAGTCAATCATATTGCCGTATTTACATATTGAAAAATTGTGTGCTCAGTTATCACAGACTGCTTGCTAGATAAAGTGTGTAGCTTGAACCTGAGACACCAGGCAGCAAAATACAAAATGTTACTTACTCAGAAGCTTTGTTGTTAGGGCTGTATTGGATATTAAATCAGTTCATAAGGAGCATGATACATAATACAGAAATTAAGACTTCTCTCCCTGAAGATAGACAATGGGTTTTATTATATTAAGGGATAAAAGGGTTATCTTACCCACTGCCAGTACAATCATGTTATCACAGTACATATTACTATTGCATTTTATAGACTATAAGCAGGGGCAGTGCCAGGAGTGGGCCAACTAGGACATTGGTCAAAGGCCAAAATTCTTTGGACCCAATCCTATCCAATTTTCCAGCACTGATGCAACCATGCCAATGGGGCATGTGCTACATTCTGTGGTGGTGGGAAGCAGTTGTGGAGGCCTCTTCAAATTAAGGGAACATTTGTTCCCTTACTTGGGACTGCTTTGCGGCTGCATTGGTGCTGGAAAGTTGGATAGAATTGGGCCCTTAGAGTGTCCATCTGGTGAGGCTAACCATAAGCCATTGGAACAAAGGCAGTGGTAGTACTAGGGGTGTACCACTAGGGGTGGATAGTGGGTGCCATGGGGTCAAATGTACAGATCTGCTACCAACAACCCTGATTGGTGCCAACCCTGATTGTAAGCCAGGAGTGAGTAAACTTTAGATTTCTAGGAGCTTTGTGTTTTTTTTCCCTTTGGGCAGAGGTTTTGTAGAGGTCAAACAAAGTGGGTCATCACGTGCTTAGCATGAAGCTCTTTGAACTTAAGTACATTCTTTATTAAAATAATCCATTTCCAGAGTTATACAATCCATTTTATTATGATTCCAGTAAAAAAAACAACACCATATAAAGATAAGAGGAGGATATATGTGGAAGAAAAGCTACCGTGTGAAAGAGTGCATGCATCACAAACATACTTATTGAGATTGCAGTGCAACAGTTAAAAACTTTTCCAGTGTCTCAGAGACTATTTATTTGTAACATGTAAACTAGGGAACAGTGAAAACACATCTTACTGCATAATTTAATATGGGGGGGGGGGGAGGAAAGCTTCTACAGTTCATTGGAATACTGTTGAATATGCAAAATGATTTCCTCCTAAGGCTCTTTTTTTGTATATAGTTTGCTGACTGAAGATGCTTGTATAATGAGTGTTGATGCCTGGACGAAACTATCCTCATTTGGAGGGAGCGGAAGAAAACAGTTTGAAATTTTGAGTATAACCCACAAAAGAGAGGAAGCAAAATCTGAGTTGTGTCACTCCCTAGGAAGAAGCAGCCTTCAGGGAAAGCTGCAGGGTTTCATGCTGCTGCTTGGCAGAGAGTACTGGTGATGCTCTGGAGACCAGCTCTTGGTATCTGACTAATATCCTTATCCAATGTTGATGAATGAAGAAATATTTTAAAGGCCAATACTCTCTCCTCACAAGGAAATTGACCCTGTAAAAGGCTTTACTTGGAATTTCCTACTATTGGGGCATTGGGGAGCATGCTGCAACACCATACACTCAACCCTGTGAGATTTAGCTGCATACTATAACCAGATGAGGCTCCTATTAGGCACAAACAAAGCACAGTACTTTTTCTTTTTTTTAAATAAAGATCAGTAGACCTTGCTTTACAATTTGTGCAGCATAAATGAAATCACTTTATTATGGCCTCTTCACACGAAAACAAGTTTCACTGTAAAATCAGATATGCACTTTACAGTAACTATGAACTACCATGACCAAGGAAAGGGAAGAGGGAACAAGTAGTGGCAGCCAGTTAGTGTATGACTGAGCAGAGAAGGAAGAGTTCTTTGCACCCTTGATCAGCAATGGTGCTCCTCCACAAAGTGGAGGTGGCAGAGCCAGTGACAGCACCTCCATTTTTGGGGTGGCTGCACCAAGCCATGGCAAACATCTGAAAGAGGTGAGGAGGGACAGGCTGAGCGAGTGGCAGAAGTTGACTGAGCACTGCAGGAGGCTCTGCTCACTAGGATGAGGTGGGAGGGAGGGAAGGGGTGAGGCAGCTCCTCTCATTTCCCTCTCTGGTGCATTTTGCCAAATGAGGCAATAGAGAGGAAAGTTCCTTAGCAGAAGAAGCAACAAGAAGTTCCTAAATGTAACCTATCTAAAAATACAGTTTCTATTTGCTATCTACTTACATTACCTGCACTTACAGGTGAGCAAGTAGATGCTCCTGTTGGAGCTCCCAACTAATGGGTAACTCAGGCAACTGACAGAGAACAACCAACACTCAATAACATAGCCAGAGGGGGGTGGCAGGATAAGCGCAGCAGGCATCACAGTGTAAGCAGCGCCTCCTACTCACTGTCGGAGCCACTGAGACAGCAACAGCAATGCTCAGGCACTTGCCAAACCAATCGGTGAGTACCTGTGTGTTGCCATCACTGCCCTGATTGACTCCGACGGTGAGTAGGAGGGGCCACTTACACAGTGCATTGTAGCATCTACTATACTTACCATGCCACCCCCCTCTGGCTATGCTACTGCCAACACTTCCTGTGGGCTGGGAAATATATAACTTTGCTTTGATGAAGCCATTAAGTTGCCTGATTGGAGGAGTGAAACCCACCTGGACACTGCATCCCAATCCCTCAACCTATTGTAGATGGACAGGTTTGGTTGCCAGGTTGCTAAGCACATGCAAATCCTGCAAGGGGGGGGGAGCCATTTCCAGATAGGAAGAGAAGCCCAAACTACAAACCCATGTGCTCTCTCTTTAGTATGGAATTTCACAAAGGCAAAGGACAAAGTCTGCCTGCAAAATGATGCCTCAGCAGCTTTTTAGGCTGCTGAACCTGCACAGGAACTTCTGGGCAGTTAAAAGTGTCCAAAAATACCAGAATATAGAAAAATGGGGGAGGGCATGGCATTCATTACCAAATTCCCCCCCCCTAACCAGAGTGGTAGGGAGCATGAGAAACATACATAGAGAGAACCATTAAAGGAGAACCTAGCCAGAGTTACAGAATCTGAAGGAGAGAGCCAAGTTTCAGTGAAGGCAAGGACAGCAGATTTATGAGCAAGAAATAGATCATGACACAGAGATGATTTGCTAACTGCAGAGCAGCAATTTAGAAGATCAGGCAAGAAGAAAGAAATAGCATGAGGAGCAGGAATAGGATTATGTGGTACGGAGCAGAACATGGGCCAGGATGAAAAGCAGTGTTCTCTGATGCAAGAGGAAGAAAAGAAAAATACAGGAAAGAAAGAAGCCATTATAGATGAAAGTAAGAAAAAGATGTCGGGAGATAAAAATCATTCAGAAAGTCAAAGACCTATCCAGTTGCAGCCCTAGTGCCCACCTACCCACGCATCTGGGGGCAGGTGTAATGAGTCCCTGTCTATGCACATGCATCCCCAACACTCCCCCCTTCTCTAGTGATGTATTAGCACTACCACCTCTTGGAAGAGTCTCTAGGGCTGCGATTTTCAACCAGTGTGTGCCATGACACACTGGTGTGACCTGAGTGGTCCACAGGTGTGCCATGGGAGTTTAGCAATTTTATTTATTAAATAAATATCATTTATTAATAGGGATGTGAACCCCCCACAATCAGAATGGTGTGCCTTGTCAACTATAAAAAGGCTGATGGTGTCTTTTGACAATTTTAGTGCCTTGTCAGTGTACCATGAGATGAAGGTTGAAAATTGCTGCTCTAGGGCAGGGATCTCTAAACTTTTTGGCCAAAGGGCGCATCAAATACGTGGTACAGTGTTGAGGGATAGAAAAAAAAATTAAATAATAAAATTTAAATAAATACACTAGAGATGGAATTTAGATGAATGAATAAATGAATGGGTTCAAATGCCTGGGATTTCTCCAAGCACCAACACAGCCTAAGAAATAAAGCACACACTTAAATGGACCCCCCATCCCCCCACCCCACAAGCACAACTCTGTTTGTGTTTGGTCAACTGGGCCAGAGTCTCTCAGGGGATCAGAGACTGGCCGCGGGCCGAATAGAGGCTGGTTGCGGGCTGCATCTGGCCCCCGGGCCGGGGTTTGGAGACCCCTGCTCTAGGGTATCACCAGTCCCCTCCCACATACTTCCTGTTCTGCTCCCCTTTCTAAATAGTGGTAACAAGAGTGGGAGGAGCTAGCAAAGGAAGTGGTGACTGTGGGATTGGGCCAGGAAAGCATGGAAGGTAGGGTGGAAATAAGGCCAGTGGTGGGGCAAAATGGGAAGCACCCTTAGTCCATCGGTCTTGTCCTGCCATTCAGTTACTGGAGGCAAGTTTCGTCAGTGGACTGGCCCTGACAGTAGCTTAATGTGAAGATGAGGATGCAAGTGTAGGGCTGCTACTAGGGCAGGGTAGTCACACCCAGGGCAGACACAGGTTCTTGACTGGGCACAATATGGCATTAATTACCCTCCAGATGAGCAGGTGCAGAGGAAAAAACAAGTGCAATGCAAAGAAGGTAGAACAGATTACAAGAGCAAACAACAAAGCAAAACAGTACCCCTTCCCCAGGCACCATGATCTGTATTATGTGCTCAAAGCAAGAGTCAGCAACCGCTAAACATCCACGGCTTTAGGGGGGCTTGATGGGCTTTGAGGATTACCAGGGCTTTAGTCTCAACGTCATCCCTTTGGATCTGATCCAAACCAAATTATGATAATCAGTTGCCATCATAGGTTGCCTGTTTAGAAATCTCTGCAAGGGATCATGGGACAGGGGCTTGGCTTTGTCACCTGGCCTATAAATACCATGGGGTCACAATATGTCATTTCCCGAAGGAAACCTCAGGAGACTGGGGTAAAAGAGAACCCTTCTCATTCCCAAATTGGAAAGGAGAAACAGAAAAGCAGAGCAATTCCTCTCCAGCAGTGTTAATTGTTAAAAAGGGAAGTGCCTGTAACTAATTTACTGGCTGGAATTAGATTTTTGCGTGTGTTTGGCTGAGCCTTGAAGAATTACCTGAATAAGGCTGATTTGGGTCTCAGATTCAAACCTCCAATATGCTCACAAGGCCAGCCCAAGCCCTGCCACTACCAGAGATAGTGTGCCAAATTCTGCCCCCCTTTTCCTAGCCTCCATTGCTGGTCCTCTTCTCTCTTCCTGGTTTTGAAAAGGAAAAAGTAGAACAACAACTATGGAGGAGCATTGTAGGCTACCAGTATTCAATACAGAGGGTGGGAGGAGCAGTAGAGGTGGGCCCCTTGCCCGTTTGCCACCTGAGGCAATTTACTCAATTGGTCTCATGGATGGGCCAGCCTTATGTCTCAGAGGCATGGAGATCTGGATTCCTTATTAAGTGTTTTGCTCTGGAATCCTGCTCCCTGGGAACAGTCCTTTTCTGTACTCAGTTATTCTTTTAATAGTCTTACCATGGAAGTCACTGCTCCTTGCTGTGTTCACTGCTTCATCAACATATATCATGAATTTCTATATTGTTGGCATCCTTCAGTCTCAGAAGACTATGGTATCACGCTCTGAATGGTGGTTCTGGAACAGAGTGTCCTCTCCAATGCGCGAAGCCTGGGTAAAGTAAGTATGGAGGATAGGCTGTTTCCCATGCAGCAAATCCCCCCTCTCCACATCGCTGGAATGGTCCAATGGAAAGGCAGAGGCCAATACGGTTGGTTCCAGCGGCGTCGCAGGAGTTGCTAGAACGTGACTGTGTTCAGCCATGAACTGCCTCAGGGACTCCGGCTCCGGATTTTGCCTCGAGGTTGACTCCTGAAGCCTTTTCCATAACTGGATGTAGCCACAAGGCAGTGGAGGTTTGGGATCAGAGTTTTCCTTCTCTCAGATGAGCTGCCTTCCCAGGCTGACGAGTTCCATCTACCCGGTGGCTGTTTAGTCGCCTCTTACGACAAGTACAGCCAAACTGAGGGCCTATTCTTATCCCCAGCCCTCAGGGGAATTTCTATATACAATTCTTGAAATGGTGGTGAAATGGAGAAAACTGTGATGGTAGCACCTTTAGGCCATGGCAGAGCAAGAAAAACACAAGGCTATGCACTGAGGCTATGCAATTCAGCTGCTTAAGGAAGGGGTGTCAAACATAATGCCCGCAGGCTGAATGTGGCCCCCCGGAAACAATTTATCCGGCTCCTGTTATAATTGAGCTCCCCCAGCTTGATAATCGGGGTCTCTCAAATCTTGAAAATATAAACAAGATTTTGCACATTTCATCTTCTGTCATTTGCAGCTAATAAGTTTCTGAGAATAAAGTGCTTATTTCTGACCATCATCTGCTTAATGATGTCACTTCTGGCCCTCAGCAGGCACCAAGAATGCTAACTTCAGCCCTTTGTATGAAACAACTTTGACATCCCTGGCCTAAGGCAATGGCCTAAGGCAGTGAACTGGAAGGATGTGTGCACCTGCCTCCATGCAGCTGCTCACCTCTCCCACTTCTTCTCTCCTCCCTGAATTTGGAAAAGGAAAGAGAAAAGGAGTGGTAAAGAAAGTGTGGCGGGGGTGGTGGTGTTGTGGGCTAGAGCCACTGTTTTTCCACTTTATTCCCCTAAAAACACAAGAAGAGCCCCACTGGATCAAGTCAAAGGCTCATCTAATGCAGCTTCCTATATGTCACAGTGGCCCACCAGATGCCTCAGTGAGCACATGAGACTTGCATCCTGGTGCCACTCCCTTGCATCTGGCATTATTCAGTGATAGCCTACTTCTAGCACCAGGAGGCTGAGCATATACCCATCATGTAACCTATGATGAACTTTTCCTCCATAAATCTGTCCAACCCTCCTATGAAAGCACATAGGCCAAGTGCCATCACCATAGCCTTGGGCAAGGAGTTCCATAGATCAATTACATGCTGGGTAATGTAATAACCTGTTCTTTTTTGAATCCAGGAAGTGAGGGGTGGATTGGAGGCCACAGGGGGTAGCATTTGGGGAAGTGCTGGGGCAGGCTAGGATAAAGATCAGGACTAAGGCCTTGAGACTGAGTCAGCAAATCTGTCCCCTTTCCAAAACTTGACTTGAATCTGAACCTCACATTGCTAGTCACAGTTGTACAAGTCCACACATGCTCAAAGACAGTTTCTTGATGATGATGATGGCTTATGTCCAAAGCCCCTGTCTTGGGAACAGTGTTGGCAGCTAAGCCTTGGTGCATATTAAGCTCTCATCCTGGAGTTAAGCAAAGAGCTTTGAGTCAGCACGGCATTAATTTTCAACCTCCTTATTTGAAAAGTGCTGTATTAACAGAATTCATTAATATGTACCATTGAGAAGGATATTTCTCTGTATTTACCAGATGCATTCTATTGCCAGGGAACTTGGCATGAAAAGAAGGGTTCCTGGAAGGCACTCATTCATTTATTGCTTTGGCAGCACTACATACGGAAGAACATTCCCTGCTACCTATGGCAACAGGAATATTGTTTTGGAAACAAGAGCCATATTATGGTTTGGGATATAGAGATAAAAACAATGTTTATCTCTCTTTAATGCCATTCATTGTCCTGCTATATGACAGTCAATGTATGCTGAGTATTCTTTTTCTAAATAATGTTGGGTGCTGAGACTGCTGTTCCCAGAGTATTTTTTTAAATGATATCAAAGAAATTAAAGACAAAGAACAATGAGCAAGAACCCTTCATAAAACAAACGAGTAGAATATTGCACTAGGTAGTGTAGACGTGGTCAAACAGAAGCGGCCCAGGGTCCTTTTTACAAAGATAGGGAGCAGTCCTTGGGAGAAGCTGTTAATTTGCCCACAGTGCCTTTAAGTCAAGAGCATTAAGAAGCCTCATTGCGTATGTAAACATTTATTGCATGTAAAATCATTCCTTCAAGAAAACCCAAGAAATTCTTCTTCTTTGGAAAGGTTAATTGCTCAGTGCAGATAGCTCAGCCCTCCATGTATGTTCAGCCCACACAGAAAATCTTCATTTCGATCTCTGGCATGTCCCAGTAGGGTTGGGAAAGACCCTTTTCTGAAGACCTGGAGGGGCTGCTGCCTGGCCCAGTTTTAATTGGGGCTAAAAGTCTGGTTCAATACAAGCAGATTCATATTTGAGGTATGAACTACTATGATGGAGGCAAAATCATGTTTAGGATAGCAAAAGTCATGATAATGAACACAAGGTAACAAAGAAGTAGCATCATCTAATAGTTTGACCTGGCCTTAGCAAAGGTATGACAATCAAGACTGGATGAAACCTTTTCTTCCTTATCAGAATTATTGTGTGAAGGGGAACAAGTGTGTGCCAATCATCCCTGCCCACTCAGCGTGTCAACCCTGCCTCCTCCATCCACCAGAAATGAAACATTCAGCCTGCAGAAATTACATCCAATGAACATAGACCCAAAAGGCCTATTACCAATCTTTATTTTTTGCAGGAGATCAACTGGATAATTATGGCTGATGAACTGGATGCAAATACACCACATTCAGGCCTTCTGTCACTGCATGAATGTATGGGTAGAGTAGATGTGGGGAAGGCACTCTGGGTGGGCAAGGCATGTAACCATACCCTTACTTCCCCCCTCCATGCTATGGATCCGATCAAGGGAGAGATATCAGCTAAACTGGCCTAGTATGTAGTTTTTTGTTGACTATTAAATGCATCTATCAGATCCCTGTGAATCTCAGATACTATTTTAACAACCTCTTCAACCTCACTCCCTTCATGAACACCAGTGTCACATCCCTGTTCATTCCTACTCATGATCCCAATCTCCCTCCCAATCTCTCCTTTTTGTAGGATTGCCAGCACCAGCATTCTGGGAGGGGAGGGGATGCTAAGTTTTTTTCAGGTACAGGGATACTACCTATTTAAGCATCCCCTCCCCCTTCAGAATCAGTAAAGGCTGCGAAAGCAAATGCAACCCAACCATTTCCCCATATCCTTACATTTGCTGCTAAATCAGAAGGCAAGGAAGCTGCTCTCTCTCTCTCTCTCTCTCTCTCTCTCTCTCTCTCTCTCTCTTGAAAACTCTTTTTGACTGTCCTGCTCCTCAGATTTCTGGGCAGCATACTTGGAGTTCTGCTCACTGAACAGGTAAAAGAGGAGAGATGAAAGCATGGGGAGAAGAGATGGGAGAAACCTAGACTCCCAATGAAGAGGACAGATGTTAAAATACAAGTTCTCCAGGTTTATGACTTGATAACCATGCCCTCGAGTATTCAGCTTAGCTCTCTTTTGCAATTGAAATGGTGTGCTTAAGCTACATGAGGACATCTAAAATTAGCTCTTGATAATGCTGGAGTTTATGGGATGAGCCATAGTTCAGATTGTCTAGCACAAGCATGCAAAAGATCCCAGGTTCAGTCACCAGAGAAAAGGCTTTTCAGTAGGCATCATAGTTCAGTGGTGGAGGCCTGCTTTGCATATGTACAGTTACAGGTTTGATCTCTGGTTTCTCCACATAGAACAAAGAAAAATTCCTGTCTGGAACCTTGGAGAACCATTGGCAATCAGCATTGATGATATTTTTGCCCAATCCTATCTCCTGCTATGTTATGGTATGCAGCCATGCCCACAGAGGCTGTGCTGCATGCTATGGTAGGGGGCGATAAGACGGTTTGCAGGCATAAGTAAAAAACTTTACTGCCCAATCACGCATAAGAACATAAGAACAGCCCCACTGGATCAGGCCATAGGCCCATCTAGTCCAGCTTCCTGTATCTCACAGCAGCCCACCAAATGCCCCAGGGAGCACATCAGATAACAAGAGACCTCATCCTGGTGCCCTCCCCTGCATCTGGCATTCTGACATAACCCATTTCTAAAATCAGGAGGTTCCGCATACACATCATGGCTTGTACCCCATAATGGATTTTTCCTCCAGAAACTTGTCCAATCCCCTTTTAAAGGCGTCTAGGCTAGACGCCAGCACCACATCCTGTGGCAAGGAGTTCCACAGACCGACCACACACTGAGTAAAGAAATATTTCCCTCAGCAAGGCCTGTTCGTCTATGTGTTTTGAGATCCTATCTTTGATGAGGCATTCCACCATCTTACCCGGTATGGATGCTAGGCTGACCGGCCTATAGTTTCCCGGGTCCCCCCTCTTTCCCTTTTTAAAAATAGGTGTGACATTTGCTATCCTCCAATCTTCTGGCACTATGGCCGTTTTGAGGGACAAGTTGCATACCTTAGTCAAGAGATCTGCAACTACATTCTTCAATTCCTTAATAACCCTTGGGTGGATGCCATCAGGGCCCGGTGACTTATTGATCTTTAATTTATCAATGAGGTCTGAAACATCTTCTCTTTTAACCTCTATCTGACTTAACTCCTCGGTCAGGAGGGGCCGTTCGGGCAGCGGTATCTGCCCGAGGTCTTCTGCCGTGAAGACAGATGCAAAGAACTCATTTAATTTCTCTGCCATCTCTAAGTCTCCTTTCATCTCCCCTTTCCCTCCCTCACCATCCAGAGGGCCAACCACTTCTCTGGCGGGTTTCCTGCTTCTAACATATTTGAAGAAGCTTTTATTATTCCCCTTAATGTTGCCGGCCATGTGTTCCTCATAGTCTCGCTTGGCCTCCAGTATCACCTTCTTACATTTCTTTTGCCACAGTTTATGTTCCTTTTTATTCTCCTCATTAGGGCAAGACTTCCATTTACGGAAGGAAGCTTCCTAGCCCTTCACAGCCTCTCTAACTTGGCTGGTTAGCCATGCGGGCACCCTCCTGGATTTAGTGGAACCCTTCTTTCTTTGCGGTATACACCACTGCTGGGCCTCTATTACTGTTGTTTTAAGCAGCCTCCATGCACTCTGGAGAGATTGGACTCTTTTTACCCTCCCTTTCAACCTCCTTCTAACCAGCCTCCTCATTTGAGGGAAGTCCGCCCGTCGGAAGTCAAGGGTTTTTGTTAGAGATTTGCCTGGTATTCTTCCCCCAACGTGCATGTCAAAACGGATCGCAGCATGATCACTGTTCCCCAATGGCTCAGTAACGTTTACATCTCTAACCAGGTCCTGCGTACCGCACAAAATTAAATCCAGAGTCACCTGTCCTCTGGTGGGCTCCGTGACTAGCTGATCTAAGCCACAGTCATTTAGCACGTCAAGAAATCTGGTTTCCTTATCGTGACCAGAACACAAATTGACCCAGTCAATATGAGGATAATTGAAGTCCCCCATGATTACAACCCTGTCCCTCCTTGTCACCTCCCTGATCTGTTTCATTTCAAGGTCCCCATCCGATTTCTGGTCTGGAGGACAATAGCACGCCCCCAGTATTACATCGCTGCACAAGCCTGGTAATTTAACCCACAGAGATTCTACGGTGGAGTCGGACCCACTTTCAATCTCTACTTTGCTGGATTCTATCCCTTCCTTAACATAAACGGCCACCCCACCTCCAACACGCCCCTGCCTGTCCCTCCTGTAGAGTTTATAGCCCGGGATTGCGGTATCCCACTGATTCTCCGCATTCCACCAGGTTTCCGTTATGCCCACTATGTCAATATTTTCCCTAGTCACCAGACATTCCAGTTCTCCCACCTTTGCTCGTAGACTTCGGGCATTCGCATAAAAGCATTTATACACGGAATGCCCTAGGATGGGCTGCTTATTCGCTCCTTTGTCCCCGCATCCTCTCATTGTGCCAAACCGTCTATCACATCCCATCACCCTACCTTTCCCAATTTCTTCTCCTACTCTGCCTTTGTCTTGTTCTCTAACCTCCCCATCCTCATCCCATAGGGATGAGGAGTCCCGAACCGGATGCCCCTCGGCTCCTGTCGGCCTTCCCCCAGGGATCAGTTTAAAAGCTGCTCTTCCACCTTTTTAATGTTATGCGCCAGCAGTCTGGTTCCATTCTGGTTCAAATGGAGCCCGTCCCTCTTGTACAGGCCCCGCTTGTCCCAAAAAGTTCCCCAGTGCCTAACGAATCTAAACCCCTCCTCCCTACACCACCGTCTCATCCACGCATTGAGACCCCTGATCTCTGCCTGCCTAGCTGGCCCTGCGTGTGGAACAGGTAGCACTTCAGAGAATGCTACCTTTGATGTCCTGGCTTTCAGCTTCCTGCCTAAAAGCCTAAATTTGGCCTCCAGGACCTCCCAGTTACACTTGCCCACGTCATTGGTGCCGACATGCACCACAGCTGCTACCTCTCCCCCAGCACTGTCTACTAGCCTGTCTAGATGAGAAGTGATGTCTGCAACCTTCGCACCAGGCAGGCAAGTCACCATGCGGTCCTCACATCCGTCGCAAACCCCCCTCTCTATGTTTCTAATAATCGAATCCCCCACTACAAGAAGCCTCCGACCCCCCTCCCACTGAGGAGTATCCCGAGTGCGCTCGGATACGGGCCCATCCCCTGGAGAAGGGGTCCCCCCAGGGGATTGTTTCCCTCCTCTCCAGGATGATGTCCTCCAGTCCCGAGACTTCCCACCCGGGCAGCCGAGGAGCTGCACGCCTGAGGTTGGGACGAAGCCTGATTGTCCCCGGAAGTCTCCCCACGGTCCTCCTCTGCCTGCCTGCGCTTCTCCAGGTCGGCCACCAGGGCTTCAAGGGAGCGGACGCGTTCCCTGAGACCCTGGAGCTCCTTGCACTGAGGACACACCCATGACTTATGCCCCAGAGGCATATAATCATACATGTGGCACTCGATGCAGAACACTGGATAGCCCCCACCCTGCTGCTGGCTGTCTGACTGCATAGCTTTTTTGTTGTTGTTGTTGTTGTTGTTGTTGTTGTTGTTTTATTTAGGGGTCGTTTTAAAAACCGTACACTGGATAGCAGCCCTTTTCTCAAGGGAAGAGGAAGGGCAGTGTATGGGGCCCTGGCCTCCTCGCCCTGCTGCTGAACTCGCCCAGATGCTAAACTCTCGTGCCTTACCTGGCACTTAGTTCCCGAGGCACTGGGTTCCCAGAGGCCACACGCGTCTGCAGAGAGCCTCACGCGATGGCATGGGCAGTAAATCATGCATGGGCAGTATTTTGCTGGTGTAAGTCTAAGGAGAGCCAGGGGCATTCTGGGGAGGGGTTTCAGGAATAGAATCTGGGCGCAATTTGCTGCCACTAGATCCACCCCCTCCCTTCCCTGACATTCCTCCAGGTTCCTCCCCCAACCCGTCCCATTAGTCCCCCTCCCCATCCATCGCACACCCCCTGCTGCCAGTCCTCACTAATGCCTGCAGAGCTTCCTGGGGCTACAACCGTGTGCACTGCACCTCTTGCTGTTTACAGCAGCAGCCAGGTAGCGAGCAACATCAGCTTGGTTTTTGTGCTGCCAGAACGCTATTGGCAGTGCAAGGTCCCAATAGGATTGGGGCCCTAATCAAGATGAATCAATGGTCTGATTCAGAATAAACCAGCTTCGTGAGTTTCTAGGTAGCAAAGCTTAGAAAAACATGACAAGTCCCAGTAGACTTTCAACCCGATAGACCAGGGGTGCCCAAACCCTAGCCCCAGGGGCCACTTGCAGCCCCAGGGCCTCCCAATCTGGCCTGCGGGGAGCCCCCAGTTTCCAATGAGCCTCTGGCCCTCCAGAGACTTTCTGGAGCCCGTGCTGGCCCGAGGCAACTGCTCTCAGTTTAGGGCAACTGGTTAAGCTCCACTGCTTGCTGTTTCACGTCTGTGACAGTGATGGAAAGGGCAGCCTTCCTTTGTGCAAAGCCTTTTATAGGCTTTGAACTATTGGAAGACCTTCATTCATTCATATAAGTTCCATCTCTAATATATTCATTTATGTAAATTTATATAAATTTATTCAAATTTGAAATGTAAATTAATTCTTTTTTTCCCCGGCCCCTGACACAGTGTCAGAGAGATGGTGTGGCTCTCCTGCCGAAAAGTTTGGTCACCCCTGCTATAGACCAATAATCTGGTTTAGTAGTAAAAGGCAGCAGCATATGATATGTTCCACAAGTGAAACCTGAGTATCTCGTTAGTCCATGCAATCATGGATAACATTTGCATAATTGATTTTATTGTTCTAATTTACGCAGCTTATGGTGAAAGTGCAGAATTTCTCTTTCCCAGTTTTCGGTTTATGGCTCGCTGTAATGGGAACGAAAGACTTTGATACAACATAACAAGAACTGCTAGTGTGGATGAAAAGCCTGAAAAAAGCAAAACAGATTTAAGTATTCCAGCCAAACATAAATGTTTGTGGTGCGTTTACTGGGGGGGATGAGTCGCAAACAGAACTTTAAAGAATATTATAGTATTGATGTCCTGTGTAGAATGTCAGATAAAATCGAGGAAGCAGATTTCTCCCTAATGGGGGATATGTGAGCAGGTGCCTCCGCTCACAATAAGCACATGAGAGATAACGTAACTGGAGCTAAATATGCCAGCTGGCCAAGGAGGGAGCCAGCCAGCCTGCTGCAAATCACAAGCAAAACTGCCACTGTAGATTCTTAGCTGCTTTCCTCAGACTTTCCTGAGCTTAGAGGATGTCTGACTGTCAACACCACAATGTGGAAACAGTTCATAGAAAATGCTCATGCAAATAAGATTGCTTATTAGTATGGTCTAGAACAGTGGTTCTCACAGTTTGAGCACTGGGACCCACTTTTTAGAATGAGAATCTGTCAGGACCCACCGGAAGTGGGTGGGTCCTGACCGGAAGTGATCAGAAGTGACATCGTCATCATGATGACCGGAAGTGACATCATCAAGGAGGACCATTTTTAACAATCCTAGGCTGCAATCCTACCCACACTTTCCCAGGAATAAATCCCATTGACTATCATTGTTAAAAGCATATACAGAGTAGCCTGTTAAAAGTACAGATCTATAACATTTCCCCAGTGTAGTCACATGCCATGGTAGCATCAAGTTGAATATATTAAAAATAAAATATTGACATGAATGGGGACTCACCTGAAATTGGCTCACAACCCACCTAGTGGGTCCTGAACCACAGTTTGAGAAACACTGGTCTAGAAAACTCCACAGACCTAAGCAATTGAATTATCCTTTCACAGCCAGTTCATGATCTCTGGTCACCTGAGGCTGCATGCCAAACACTCTGCAAAAATGGCTCTGCCTTGAATCAGCTCTCCAAGTTCCTTCAGGTCATCCAAGAGGCATCTGAGGGTCACAAAATTATTCAGCAGCTTGACCACTGGAACCCACAGGCTACCAGTTTAAAGGCAGAACATGTTTGGCATAGGGTAGTGGGGACAGCTGAGCATAGCATTGTTGGGGGGCCCTATGTGCACACTCACAGAGTCCACCCCATGGTGTCCTGACCCTCCCTCCAGGTTGTTTCTTTCCCTGAGCTTAGGCATAGCTTACCTCTGGGCTGCAGAAGACAATAGTGGCAGCAGCAACAATGATGATGTCAGATCCAGTTCTTTTTCCCCAACCCCAACTTATTCTCCAGTGATGGCCTCACCATCAGGAAACACTGGCAAACGCTGCCACATTGGTGGCTGGGGGAATGAAGGGAAAGGCAGTGACTACCCTCTCTCCTCCCAGTGGCCAATGCGGTAATGGGCTTGGCTTTCTCTCTGGTGGTGAGGCCACTGCTGGAAAACTGGATCGCATCTGGAGGAGGGAGAGAAGAGGAACTGCTTGAGCAGGCACTTCCTCTTCCCTTCCCCATAGCAACCAATGCAATCAGGTTGCTGCTGAGTGCAAAAATTTACCACTGTTGCTGTCCCTGCCATTAGTCCTCCAACTCCATCCCCCAGTACAGGATCGCATGGCCTACCTGTTCCTATTTTAAGTTCTCAGATTGTCAGGAGAGTAAAAAGGGGGTGGATCAGGCTGCTTTTTCCTTAGCAACCCAGTGGTACTGAGAAAGGAAAGTCAGATTCCCCTTTCCTTTTACCTTTCCAGTTTTTCAGGAAGGTAAATGAGAGAGGTCTCTGCGTGCTCATCTCTCAGCACCTTGGGGGCAGTGAGAGAGAAGCATCCAGGGCCACTGGCTAGGAGAAATAATGACTGTCGTTTCCATCACCCTCCAGCAAATGGACTTTGTGGCCCTTGTGGCATTTCTGGGACTTCTGAGGAAGCCCAGTTGCAGATTGGGAGGACAGCAAAAAAGCAGCAAGTTCCTAAATGGAGCAAATTACACTGCCACTGCCAATCGGCTGCCAATGACTTCTAGGGCTGGTTAGATGGGTTTTTGGAAAGCTCATGGGCCACTAGTGGGCAACCTGGCTGACCCTGACACTGTCTATGTGGAACAAATGTGTTCTTTTTGCACCTGCCTTTATATGCAGGATTGTTCTGCAGTGGTTTTCCTCTGGAAATTGCGCTCATGAATTCAGAAAATGGCATTGTTCGTCTGTGGGAAATCTCAGTCAAATCCCACCCCTGCCTGTGTCTTTAAGCTTGTGGGGGGGTATTCAGGGCTATTCTGGAACACACATGGATATCACATCGCAATGTGAATTCTCTATCAAATGTTACCTGTTATCAATCAGGTAGTGTCATGAATATGTACAGTTTAGGCCTAGTAACATGTAAAGCCTGAACCAAGCTAAAACAGCAACACAGAAGTGGCTTGCAGTTCCTAGCTGCTAGGAATTTACAACTCAATGGAAGGTGATAATGTAGCACCTAGGCAGCCAGAAAGGCACCCATCAAGGATGGAATGGAGCTGTAGATCTCCAGGGGGGAGGGAAGAGCTGAGAGGGCTAGCATCCAGCCTCACTTCCGTAGGACAGGGTCTTTTGGTCTTTGTCTCTTGGTGAGATAGGTGGTGGGTGCACATCCTGCCCCGCCAGGACCATGTGGCCTTATAGGTAACTGGCCTGAGGATCTACAAAAGAAGCTGACCCAGGTGAGAGTTAGAGAATAATAGAGTTAGCCAGTTAGCTTTGTTGTTTTATGCTGATATGTTTCCTAGAAGTTTTTATGCCTCTAGCATTTGCTGCCTTTTGTAACTTTTTGTAACCCTATGTACGTAATAAAGTAAAAATCTTTTTACCATATTGGTTCATTGTCTGTTGAGGACAAAGGTTCAGAATCCTGCCTAGCCGTTCAGCAAGCTACCAAATCCTCATTGTGGACTAGTAACTTGAGGACTGAGACTTTAAGTAAAGAAAGTGCTCAGTGCCTATAAGGGATATAGTTAAGCCTAGAGGGTCTCAATGTCCCTGGACTGAGGCACTGGCACATACAGGGTGGTGGCAGTTCTACTGAACAGGGATTCTTGAGGCTCTAGGGTTCAGGAATCAAGAACTCTGAGGACCCCAAACCCTGGGAGTTTACGACAGGTAGCAAAGACTGGAATTGTGGTGTGGGGGGGAGGCTGAGGGGGGAGGAAAGGCTACAGCGTTTGCGCCTCTTCAGCCTTGAAAAGAGGTGCCTGAGGGGGGGTTGTGATTGAGACATACAAAATTATGTACGGAAAGGTTAGAGTGGATAGAGAGATGCTCTTTTCCCTCTCACACAACATCAGAACCAGGGGACATCTACTAAAATTGAGTGTTGGGAAAGTTAGGACAGACAAAAGAAAATATTTCTTTACTCAGAGTGTAGTTGGTCTGTGGAACTCCTTGCCACAGGATGTGGTGATGGCATCTGGCCTAGATGCCTTTAAAAGGGGATTGGACAAATTTCTGGAGGAAAAATCCATCACTGGTTACAAGCCATGCAACCTCCTGATTTTAGAAATGGGCTATGTCAGAATGCCAGATGCAGGAGGGGGAACTGGGATGCAGGTCTCTTGCTGTCTTGTGTGCTCTCTGGGGCATTTGGTGGGCCATTGTGAGATACAGGAAGCTGGATTATGGCCTAATCCAGCGGGACTGTTCTTATGTTAATGTGTTAGCTGCATTGGAAAAGTGAATAATGGATGAAAATATCCAAGTGGAATTTCAATAGAATACCCATAAAAACCATGTGAAAAAAGTAAACAAAATGATATGATAGAAAGAACATTTGAGTTCTTCTTGGAGTCTCTGTGTCCCCAGCCAGCCAGCCAACCAGTCTAAAATAGCTGTTATCAGCCTTTTTCATCTCATGACACACTGACAAGGTGCTAAAATTGTCAAGGAGCACCATCAGTTTTTTTTGACAATTGACAAGGCGTACCGCATTGCTGGTGAGAGGCTTACATCCCCCAATAGCCTTACTAATAAATGACTCTCCCCTAAACTCCTGTGGGTCACCATTCACAGCACACCAACATTCTGTGGCACAATGGTTGAGAATTGCTAGTCTAGACTAGAGGACTGTTCATCAACCTTGGTCCTTCACAAAATAATGAGGATACTTGGCTCTACTGTCATGGTGACCACATGGCACTGCCCTTCCTGGCCCAAGGCCCCTGGAAGTGGAGAGGGCTGGGGCAGTGTGCAAGGTGTGGCCGTGTAGTGAGCTGGCTCTAAAAAAAGGCACAGGTGGCAGAAGAAGAGATCTGGACACAGCAGCAACTACAGTAGGCTCTTCCTTGTACAGGGACTACTGTGGGCAAGCCACCACTCCAATGCTCTTAAAATCTAGCAACCTAATGACAACAGACACCAAAGTTTTGCAAAATGCAAACAAAAGAGATAATAAAATGCTGGCAAGTGAGAGGCAATTCAAATGCGCAAGCACTCGCATATGGCAATGGGCAATCTTCCTCCCCTCTCAACGTGTCCCTTGTGGTGTCTTCTGAGGTAGCTGAGAAGATAGTGCTGCATGAGGTGTGTGCCTTCAGGTCTGAATTGGCTCTAAGCCTAGCTGGAATGAGACGCTGCTGTTTATGTCAGCAAGCTGAGGCCGTCATGTTTAGTAAACCTGTGAGAACAACTCCAAATAGCTTCCCGGCAGGTCTCTAGAGGCAGAAGTCAGCTCAGACAAGTGGGGAAGGCTGCCACATTTTTCAGCAAATGTGCTCAGTGTACACCCTCTTATGACAGTCCTGTCAAAAGGTAGCAACTAGCTATATTCTGGTATATTTTTTAGGCACAGACACCTCTAATATGTTGGCATCAAAAAAAGCCAAGAGCTCATCTGTTTGAAGACTGTCTGGCCAGCTTATAAACAAAATCCATCCAAAATGGGCAAGGAGGAAGTGATTGATAAGGGAGAAGGCAGAGCACCCCTACTGATACCCTTTTCATAGCTAGACAACAAAGCCAGGCAGTTTTGTTCCTTTATTGCGTTTCTGTGCTGGGGAAGTCGCATCTGTTGAATTTCTGTCCATTGTGAGTTCTTCAAGGTACTACCAGGAGAAAAATATAGTGGAATAACCACCCAATCCTGAGCTGCCTGGCGTACAAGGCTGCCGTGGTGCCCAAAATGGCTGCTGCGGTATCCTGCATGCACTGGGCAGCCAGTGGTGGCTTTTCAGGAGAAGGGGACATTTTTTCCCTTCCCCTGAGAAAGGGAAGTAACCTGCCAGATACAGAACCCCGCATCGGTTCAGCACAGGGCCTCTCAACTCTGCACTGGCAAAATAGCCAGCACAGACTTGAGAGGCTCCATTGTGAGACTTGGGGCTTTCCCTGAAGGAAGGGGCAAGGAGACCTCCATCTGCTTCCTGGCACCCGCTGGATGCAGCGGTAGCCATTTTGGCAGGAAGCTTAGGGTTGGGCAGCAAGTAGATTTCCTTGAAATCTAATTTTTTAAAAAAAGCCAGTTCAAAGTGAACTGAGTAATGGCTAGAGCAGGGGTGCCCAAACCTGGCCTGGGGGCCACTTGCAGCCCTCAGGGGCTCCCAATCACGCCTGCGGGGAGCTCCCAGTCTCCAATGAGACTCTGGCCCTCTGGAGACTTGCTGGAGCCCATGCTGGCTCAATATAGCTGCTTTCAGCATGAGGATGACTGTTCGACCTCTCACCTGAGCTGTGGGACAAGGGCTCCCTCCGCTACTTGCTGTTTCACATCTGTGATGCAGCAGTGGCAGCAAAGAAAAGGCTGACCTTGCTTTGTGCAAGGCCTTTTATAGGCCTTGAGCTACTGCAAGACCTCCATTCATTCATATAAGTTCCATCTCTAATAAATTCATTGATGTTAATTTATTCAAATTTTAAATGTAAATTAATTCTTTTTCCCCCCGGCCCCCAACACAGTGTCAGAGAGATAATATGTTCCTCCTGCCAAAATGTTTGGACACCCCTGGGCTAGAGTAATGGAACTGAATGATTTAATGAACCCATGCTGTGAGCAAGCTGCATTAAAAAAAAAAAAATCTACCTTCAGGGTCCAACTTCTACCCCCTCCCTCCTTTTTAGATAGAGAAGTACTCGATCAAAATCATATTAGTTGCATGTGATGTTGTGGGTTTCTCTGACATGTGATTTCATAAACCAAAAGGTGATTTGGGAGAGACTGTGCAGAACCGTGTCTTGTTCTGAATGATCTAATAGGACAGTTTTGTCCACAGACAAGCACAAGGAGTACTAAATGTGCCTAGATCGCTGCATTTGCATTGCATGAAATACTGATTCTCCTTGACTGGTGGTATGTTCTAGATGTGAGGAGAATATTACTCAGTATTATGTGCTTTGCAGTAATGGCTTTTGCTTTGCCATCCTCTAAAGGGTTACAAATTCCTTGCAGGAGAGAGAGAAAGAGAGAGAGAGAGAGAGAGAGAGAGAGAGAGAGAGAGAGAGAGGCTGTTTTGTTCTGGATTCTGCTCAGGTGTGCAGTCTGATGGAACTGCTGCAGTTGCTAGCAGAAAATTAAAACAACTTTGGCTCAGCTCGTAAAAGGCTATGAGCATTAATATATTTTTGCGCACTGTCAAATGTCCAACTTGCAGCGTACTGTCAGCAGGTCATTGTTGCAGGGCTTTATTTTATTTGAGCTATGCAAAAGGTGTGTGTGTGTGTGTGTGTGTGTGTGTGTGTGTGTGTGTTTTAAAAGGTTGCATTGACATTTTGTGAACAGATCGGCAGGGGATGCAGAATCACCAACAACCTTTGCAAACAGACAACCGTTAGACAGTGCCCTTCAATAGATTGCAGAGATGGGATAATTATTTTTCAGGGTGAAAGAGAAGGCTCCTTGAGTTGTAAGCCTACCAGTCAAGGGAATAAGAATAAGGCTGCCTTATTGGCCTGATTTTTCATAACTGCTGAGCCCTCACTGCTACCACGGTAGGCAATCATCGTGATGGATTTTTGTCCTATTGCCCCTCTGCTTTCATAGAGATTATATGGATGACTATAATCATACACTTTCTTTATCATGCCGATCTGCCTGACATTCTAAATCCTTTATAGGGATGATGGATGACCGTCACTCAGCAACTGAAGCAGTATTTCAGAAGGCCAGGTGGGACTGCCAGTATATGTTGCCCCAGATTCAGCTGCAATTGTATGTAGATGCCATGGGCAACTGCAGAAATAGAGCAAGATGGAAGCATACCAGGCAAGAGAAGGGGTGAAAGTCTCCTTCGTGGCTGGGATGAAACAAGACGTTAATGGGTCTGTTTCTTTTCCCACCTTCTTTCGAGAAAATGTATATGGCCAATAGAGCATATGCCACATAAGAGAAATGATTAAAGACAGTCATTAGTGTGTTCCCAATGAACCCTGCAACCAGCTCAGTATTGCAACAAGTAGAAAGAGGCTGTATGAATAACACAGAAAGTTGTCCTACCCATGCCCTTGCCTCATTTTGAAGGCCTCAGAACAGTTTGCAGAGGATAAACTCATTCATATAACCATCATTTATTTGGAACACGCATGCCTCCATGTGCAGGTGTACTTGGAGCCAAAACAGTCCTAGGAGTTTGATGTCTGTTGAGGTAGGGAAGGATCCTCAAGATATGTAGCAAAATCATGATGTGGAGGGGAGCGAAAACAACACATAAGTTTTTTTTAAAGCCCAACATGAGAAAGTCATCAGGGCGGAAATGCACAACTGAAGGATTTGAAGAATGGCCATCGTCAGAGGCATTGCTAGAGACTGAGGCACTGGGCACAGTGACCTTGTGTGACATTGTTACACCATTTCCAGGTTCTTCCAGAAGATAAGATGATGGCGATAGTGACAGCGGCTTTGCAAGATTGCAGCTGCTCCATTCCTTCTCCTTTGGAGGCTCAGCTTCCAAAGGAGAAGGAATGGGGTAGCGACAAGATTGCAAAGCTGCTGTAACAGGAGGAGGCAGTGGCGGCAGTCTCTACATACCTGTGACCATGTTGTTGTGGCTGCGGTTGCTGCTTCTCCCACCACTGCCATCCTGGCTGGGCCCCAGGTGGCATCCTCTTCCGGCCTGGCACATGGGGTGACCTGCCCCTGCCCCCTGCTCACTATGCCATTGGTCGTCATCGAAGGATTGCAGAGGCAGGAGAGGAAGGGAGGGGTGGAGGAGAGGAATGTTGGGGAAACTATAAGCAAATCCCCTATTCTGTTCAGCCACTCCCAGAAATTATAGTCAGGCTGTCATCTGAAAAAAAAAAAATTAAGATAGGCATTATAAGAATACCCAAAGTATGCACATCCACATATTTGAAAATGCACAAAGGAATAAATGAGGCTGGCCAAAGAAGGAAAATATGAGGATGCAAAGAAAAAGGTTGCCGGGAACCTTAGGTAAAGATTGGGGTAAAAATTTGAATGCTGGGAAAGTAACAGGTGATTGGACAGCTATCTTGGTTTTTAAATCTTCAGTTAACCATTAATGACCAATGCTCACACTGTGGGAGAACAGATAGTTACAGACAGTTACAGAGGCTCACTTCTGAGACTGAGGGGGCGAAATAGCAGCAGGATATAAGATATAGCTACTAGTTCATAATGCAAAGTTATACAAACAGAAAGAGAGCCAAATTAAGAACAATAAGGGAATAATGTATATCTGAGGAAAACAAGGGAGAGGAGCAAAATATCGAACAGGAAATTAAAATAACAAACTTCTTGCACATTGAGGGGAAAATGGTCCAAATAATCTATGGATTTGATGAGTAGATAGGGGATTTAACCTTTATGTTTTTCTCATTTTTCTTTGTGTGTTGAAAATGTACTTTTTAATAAGTGTAAATTGTTTAAGATTTGATACTAATTTTTTTGTATGATTTTGTCGTAGAACAAAGAAATGTAGTTTGAGATCTCCACACTTGACACAACTTGTAACATCTTTACTTTTTAATTTTTTTATTTGCTTTTATTAAAACAAAAAAGTAAAAAAAAAAAAAAAAGGAAATTAAATTGACATAGATGAGGTATCCAAGTTAGGAGAGCAGCAAGAAATTGTCAGAAAGTAAAAGAGCACAAATAACAAGAAAATATGCGAATGTGAGTGCTACAACAAAAATCCTGGGGGGGGGGGGAGTGACTATTGACAGCAGTCCTTTCCTCAAAGAAAAGGAAAGTTATTAATTTATAAAGGAGCAGAATGAAATCAGTGAAAGAAATGTTGCATTTTTATAAAGTGTTCACGTACCAGTTGACCCCAGGCAGGAACACATAAAGCAAAAGACAGGGAAAAGAGGAGAAGGTAGTGTTAAATTGAAGTGAAGTCACAGGCATTAATAACAGTCTAGCAGAGATTGATGTAAATGTGTGTGGAAAAACAGAAATCTGCAGGGAGAAAATAACAAATGTTCCCAAAAGAAATGAAAGAAACCATGTTATCAAAATGGGAATAAATACCAATAACCATGGAGACAATTCATAGAGTAAAGGGAAGGGAAGAAATATTGTATAAATGTCATTAAAAAAAAAAAGAAAGAGGTGGAGAAAGTCCACAAGCTGTCAGCAAAGCATTCAGAAGTTATTCCCATTTCTGCCCTCACTTACAGACTAAAAGCCAAGAACATGGAAGAAAGACAGTTAACAAGGAAAATTTGTTTAAAAGGACTTTTTTTTTCAAAAATGCAACAAAAAACTTAATAAGAAACAGTAAGGAAAAAAAGACATCATAAATCCAAAGGCTATTAACTGTTAATATGTGTTGAATAAAAATATATGTGACAAAAAAGATTCTTAAATACATGGAGAATTGTATACTATAAGCCATCGTTTCTCAGGCTGTGGTTGAGACCCACTAGGTGGGTCGTGGGCTGATTTCAGGTGAGTCCCCATTCTCCCAGGGTGGATGGGCAAGGAGCAGGAGGCGGGGCTGGGATCCGACAGTTATGCCAGATCCCAACCCCCATTCCTGGGGAGTTTGGAGTGATTTCAAGTCGCTTCACTTTCCTTGGACTTGCGCCACCTCAGGAGGCTTCAGGAGGTGGCGCAAGTCTGAGGAGACCCATAGGACAAGGGCACCATTTATGATTGTTCATGTTCCTCTTGATGTAAGCTTGAAACAAGGCCTGTGCTCTTAGAGAATGATTGTCAACCCACCAAAACTTTACTACAAGAGCATGCCAGCATTCTCTTCAGCAAAGAATAGGCCATTTAACAGAAGAATCAAAGTACATTTTTTATTCGATTGTCATAATAATACATTTTGGTTACTACTTGAATAGCTTTGTGACTGTTTCCCAGGGATTACTACATTATCAAGGAACATTCACCATGAATTCAGAGGGAGCTAACAAACATGAATTTCAGAGCCAGTGGGAAGACAAGTACTTCTTTTAAAATGTCATGACAACAAAATAGATGAATTATATACCCTATAACCATTCTTTCTCCCCAGAAAGTTGATCTTGACTGACATCAATCTCACACAGAGGCCCATCAAAAGCCGCCATAGCAATTAAATCTCGGTTTGTTGTTGGCATCCTTCAGTCTCGGAAGACCATGCTATCGCACTCTGAATGGTTGTTCTGGAACAGTGTCCTCTCCAGTGCGCAAAGCCTGGTTAAAGTAGATATGGAGGATAGACTGTTTCCCATGCAGCAAATCCCCCCTCTCCACGTCACTGAAATGGTCCAATGGAAAGGCAGAGGCCAATATGGTTGGTTCCAGAGGTGTTGCAGGAATTGCCAGAACGTGACTGTGTTCAGCCATGAACTGCCTCAGGGACTCCGGCTCCGGATTTTGCCTCGAGGTTGACTCCTGAAGCCTTTTCCATAACTGGATGTAGCCAAAAGGCAGTGGATGTTTAGGATCAGAGTTTTCCTTCTCTTAGATGAGCTGCCTTCCCAGGCTAACGAGTCCTATCTACCCGGTGGCTGTTTAGTTGCCTAAATCTTGGTTATAGTACTCTATATCAAATTACTTTACTTAGAGGCTTTAATCAGTCTCACATGATGCAGAGGGTTTGTCATTGCCATAGGACGAATTTCAACACAACTGCTTGCAAAATGCCCCAACTTCTATTCATTTTTCCCCATGAATGATAAGTAGTGCATAGAAGGAAAAACTTATCTTCCTAGCGTAAATCACCTCAGAAATTCTAACTAAACTCCCACAGCAGCACTGGTGCTGACTCTGCTGTATCCCATAGGAGTGTTTTGGTTGCTGGAGGTCTCCTTGGGGTAAGGAGACATTTTGTCCCCTTGCCCTGGGATAAGTCCCAGCTACCACTATGGGTCAACTTGGACTTGTGCCAGCAATATTATCTGAGTTGATCTGTACAGGCAGATCAGACTGAAAAGGGGTTAAAATATGGTGCACTGGTGATGCCAATCTCGTCCCCTTCCATGCCCAGTGCACCTGTCTCCTGGCCCCATCTCCTCCCTGTTCCACTGCTTCCCTCCATCCCCCCATCCCTGTGCCAGACTTACCTCTAGTTCTGGCCTTCCTGCTGGCATGCCAGCTAGTAATGTTGTCACAAAATGCTTTATGGCACTTTTGCATCAGTGCATGCCGGCAGAATAGGCTTTCTGCCGGCGCTGAAGATGTTTAGGATTGGGTTGTCAGTAATAATCAACTGTACTCTTTCTATTAAAGTCAGTTTTTCATTCCAAACAGGAACTGATGCTCAGCAAGGATTATTTTTTTATGAGACAGTTTAATACAATTATGTCTAATGGCCCAATCATGTCTTTTTTCACTTCTGTCTCTACACTGATGCCAAGCAAGCTAATTCATGATTAAGCCTTTCAAGTCACAGTCTATGTTTTAGATCCGTACAGTCCAAACTTTCTACCTTTCCACACTGATCTATCTGCCACCATGTAACCTTCTGCACCCAGAGAGGAGAGCGTGCAGAGTATTTTGAAGGATACACTTGGAATTTGCATTAGACTCCCTGGCAAGATTGTTGGGTCTAGCAGTCATCCTATGTGAACTGAAGGACAAACTAGACATGACATCGTGTTTTTTTGTCTATTTAAAATAGCTCCTGGGGTGGTCTGATCCACATTTGGACTGTGGCATAAGTGGAAGAGGCAATTTCAGGGACCCCTGTCTGGTTTTTGCACCTATATGGTTTTCCACTGAAAAATATCCCCAAGGTAGATATTTGCCCCTGAAAGTGCAATTTGCTTCAATGGCACCTTGGGAACAAATGTTTGGGACAATGTTTGGATGGGGGCAAAGAGTTAACCACCCATGCACCTGTGTTATGGTCCTGATCTTTCTCCTGCAGCTTCAACTTCCTTTCAAAAAGGAAACAAAAATTATCCCAAGAGAGGTTATGATTATGTTGAATGTCATATCTAATTATCTGGTTCTGAGCTTGCATCTTGGAACACACTCCAAACTCTGGTTAAGAGCCACAGGCAAGGCTGGCCAACTGAAGTTGTTGCCTAAGGCAGCAGACTGGTGAGGTATGCCCATCTGTGCCCCCCTACTTGCCTCTAATGCGGTGATTTTCAACCTTTTTCATCTTATGGCACACTGACAAGGCACTGAAATTGTCAAGGCACACCATCAGTTTTTTGACAACTGACAAGGCACCCACACTGACACCAGGGGCTCACACCCCCCTGTGGCCCTACTAACAAATGATCCTCTCCCAAACTCCCATGACACACCTGCAGCCCATCCGCAGCTCACCAGTGTGCCACGGCACAGTGGTTGAAAATGGCTGCTCTAATGATTCTCTTCCTTCTTCCAGTTCCTGGGTTGGAAAAGGAAGAAGGGGACAGAGAGAAAGAGGAAATGTGAAGGGGAAGAGAGTGCTGAACTAGGACTTTGGAGAGTGGGAGCAGCAGCAGCTGCCACATCATTTTGTAAGGGAGGGGAAGCATTTGACATGCCATCTCTCATGTGTCAGGGTCTTGGGCTGGCCCTGACTGAAGGCAAAATTACATTATTGCAGATGAGATTTTTTCAGCCATTGTATAGCAGGACTTTTCATATATATGAACGGCTGAAAAAAATCTCATCTTAATTATATAAATACAAAAGATGGTACTTTGAAAACTCATACTTGCATGAATATGAGTATGAGTATATATACACATGAGTATATATAAATATGAGTTTTCATACTCATGCAAGTATGAGTTTTCCAAGTACCATCTTTTGTGGACACCATTCAAGTACCACCACTGTCACCAGAGATGGCAGCTCTTCACAGGAATGAGGGACTTGCCCCATCATTGGGCTTTCACTCTGCACCCTCCTTTCCCAAACAATGCCTGTTTGGAAGAGTCAGCTATCTACATTTCCAGTGGGGTTGGGCCAGTCACTGCACTGCCACATGGTCCCCACGGCAGTAAGGTCACGTATCAACTACCATAATGTGAAGTACCACTAGTGGCCATAGTACTACTAGTCGAAAAGCCCTGTCCTATAATACTCTAGAAGTCCTTTGAAACCCCACTTCTAAAATTTTCTCTACATGTTTTTTTCTGTTCGTTCTAGTCCTTTCCAGATGAAAAATTTGCACATGAATGCACGGCAGGGGGTGTGGGGTCTGTTCCCCTGACCCTATGCATTCATCCAAAAGTTGAAACAGTTGTCTGTATGCATACTCTATCCATGTACTTGGGGAACTTATGTTCGTAGTCAAAATACTGACTATAAAAGTTAAACAAGCCCTTGGGTTTCCAAATGTTCTGCAGTAGTTACACCTTTAGGCATTTTATTTATGTCTTACAGATTCCAATGTCTTATTTACCTTAAGGATCTAACGGGGGGGGGGGGGACTTAACATGAAGATCCATGTAAGGTTTGTGGAAATCTTTCGTTTTAAGAAGCAAGCCTCTAGCTCTATAAAATATGAACAGAATGTAATTTAAGGAATTAACTGCCACTGCAGACTTTGTGGGAGAGAGGGCAGTTACAGACTGTAGCAAAGACCAATTTCTGAGATTGAAGGGGGAAGTCTAATGATAATGATACTGATTGATAATATCGCATTAAACCTTGATAGCCTGTTAAAGAGCCTGTGGTTTTCAGTTAATTTCATTATCTGGAGCATTCTTGTTCATTCAGTGACTTCGATGGAGTCAGCCACATACTATGAAGAATTATACAAACCTTAGAATCTAATCAGACATGTTTGCACAAGTTGGCTGGATGGTGGGGCTTGTTTTAATGCTAAATAGCAAGTGTGGGTGACCACAAAGTTGTGAGAAGCCACTGCAGGGAGTAGGGAGTCTTTAGATCTTTGCACCACCGTGGTTTGGAGCCCAGTTGCACTCCCCCAGAGCAGCAGCATAGCTACAGGGGACAGCACAGTAGGTATTGCAGGCACCACAATGTGCTATGTAAGTGACCCCCTCATTCGCTGTCGCTACCCAGAATGGCTCTGATGGCGAATGGGAGCGGCCACTTACATGGTACTTTGCAGCACCGGCAATACTTACCACATCACACCCCTGTAGCTACACAACTGCCCCAGAGCATTACTATTAAATGGGAAAAAGTATACTGGCTCCCATGCTATTGTTAGCAAGCTACCTGCTGTCCTGGGATGGCGGCCCCAGGTCTTACAGTGGTGGATCACAAGATCTGCTGGTGTAAAGTCTGGATATGATTGGCCTGTAAGGAGTAACAGCCCAGTCCTATGATTCCCAGTGCCCAGGGCTGCAGCGGCACCGAAATCGTTACCACTGCATCCAGCTGAGCTGAAAAGCAGCACCAGGGCTACTCCGGGTAAGGGAGCTGTTGAGCGGGCAGAGATTCGAGGAGACTCGTGTTGAATCTCCTGGGCTGGGAAGGGAGTTCGGATATGGCAGCAGGGCCACCCACCCCGCCCCCTCCCCCAGCCATGACTTCTCTTTGCCCCGGAATGCCTCCCCCCACCCCGACTTACCTGTCCACTGCCCAGCACTCACCCAGAACTCCAGGCAGTGGTCTGCCACCCTCCACATGGCACTGGCCCAGCCCAGGCTGAGCCTGCTCTGGCGCCGGGCTGGCATAGACTGTCACAGGTGTGCCTTACAGCATTGGATTGGGCCCTCAGTCTCTTATATAGCAGTAAGTCTCACTGAATTAAATAGGACTAACTTCTGAGTAGACATGCATACGATTGTACCGAAAATACATATTTAGACTCTTATGTGCACTTACCTGGGAGTAACTTTCATTGAACACAGTGGGACTTACTTTCGAGTAAACATGCAGAGATTTGCACTGTAAATTTGTTATGTATCATATACTCCATTCCTGTCGTTGGAATAACATGTCTACTTCTTTGGAAAGAAAGGAAGTGACATGGGTCTGCCTAGATTTACCCCGTACAATATGATGCTGGAGCTACTTCTACATTCGCAACTGGGTGTGCAATCACAGCAAATATTGTTTTGGGATGTCCATCATGTTATCTACATGAAAAGAATGACTTCTACTAGTAGTAGGCAACCTTCAGTCTCAAAAGACTACGGTATTGCACTCTGAATGGTGGTTCTGGAACAGCGTCTAGTGTGGCTGAAAAGGCCAATTCAGGAGTGACAATACCTTCCACACTGGGAGCAAGTGCAGTCTGTCCCTGGTCTGTCTCCCTGGCTATGGGCCTTCCTTCTTTGCCTCTTTGCCTCAGACTATTGGCCAAGTGTCTCTTCAGACTGGGAAAGGCCATGCTGCACAGCCTGCCTCCAAGCGGGCCGCTCAGAGGCCAGGGTTTCCCACTTGTTGAGGTCCACTCCTAAGGCCTTCAGATCCCTCTTGCAGATGTCCTTGTATCGCAGCTGTGGTCTACCTGTAGGGCGCTTTCCTTGCATGAGTTCTCCATAGAGGAGATCCTTTGGGATCCTGCCATCATCCATTCTCACAACATGACCGAGCCAATGCAGGCATCTCTGTTTCAGCAGTGCATAAATGCTAAGGATT
Organism: Tiliqua scincoides; assembly: GCF_035046505.1. Lineage (NCBI taxonomy): Eukaryota > Metazoa > Chordata > Lepidosauria > Squamata > Scincidae > Tiliqua > Tiliqua scincoides. The sequence continues at coordinate 36,695,105 of NC_089825.1, forward strand.
CCAGCACGTTCCAGGACTGTGTTGTTTGGAACTTTGTCCTGCCAGGTGATGCCGAGTACTTCTGTACTGCAGCAAGTCATGGACTCTTCGCTCACAACAGGAGAGGAAACTGAACGCTTTCCACATGCGCTGCCTCCGACGCATTCTCGGCATCACCTGACTTCTACTATACTGCAATTAATGTGGGTTATAAAGAAATAGTAAGTATTGGTTTAAAAATTCCTTTAGGGGCAAGAAATATGAGTACCTCTAATAGATCACATTCTTCATTATATTTTAATTCTGTGCTTTAATTCTTGAAATATAACAGATGCTTTTCTTCTCAGTGGGTTGGTGGATTTATATTGATGGGAATACTGTATATACAGTAGATACTAATATAGCCACTAGGGGGCTTCAGTATTTCCTCATGTATGCAACAGAAGTTAACATGGGAAACAGAGAGATCTGAGTATTCATGTCACTGAAAGATGCCCATGAAGTGAAGGGGGGGAACACGCTGAAATCCTACGCACACTTACCTGGGAGTAAGCCCCATTGAACTTAATGGGACTTACTCCTGAGTAGACACGCACAGGATTGTGTTCGACATTTACTTTCCTAAGCCTTTCACTTAAGCGCTGATTAATGATCTGCATGTAGTTTTCCAAGAAAAAAAATTGTCAGATACAGCATTTGGAGACACAAAAAGCTAGAAGCTTCAGCCACAGTCCTTAAACCATTTATTTGTTTACAGAAGTGAACCGGACTATCCATGACTCATTTGTTTCCGTATCATGGCTTCATGCTGCTCTCGGGCAGAACTGCAGTCCTTCTGCTTCCCATTAATTCCCGTATCACTGAAGGCAAAAGTGGAACTTGACCAGCTGATGTATATAACCCTTAACAGATGTGCATATTATTGTTTACAAATCAAGCCACAGTGACACCGTCATAAATATGTTCTACTTTTAATTATATCTGTTTACACAGATGTTGATTCACTCGAGAGGCTGTCATTCCCCATGGGCGGGCATAGTCACTGATGCAAGCCAGGTCCAACAGCACACATTTTCATTGCCCTCCTCACATTGTGCTGTAGAAGAAAATCAGCCTCAACCTTTTTGATGCAGACCTAGGTATGTTTCCAGCAAGAATACACATGCCTCCTTGGCATGGCTGCATTAGCTCTGAAATGTTGGATAGGACTGGGCCCTATCTGGTATACTTCTTCCGTGGTAGTACTTCAGCAAGATCACATGCTTGAATGTTTCCCCAGTTAGACGAGACTGGAAAGCTAGTGTCCAGGGAGCAGGCTAAGTGAATACCCTTCTTCCTGATACACTAGCTTTCTTAGTTTGGTGAATTCTTTACATGGGGGAGCATTCACACTGCCAGCCTGATCCAAAGTAGTTCTATCCAGGAAGAATTATATCTGCACATTTCAGTTGGCTCATAAAGCTTTAATTGTGGTGCAGGAAGGCTCTAGGGCAGCATAACTAGGAAACGAACTCTGACCAGGTCTGCCTTCATGACCATCCCAAGTGTCATATCCAAGCTGTCTCTAATAAGCTCCCTCCCCCCATTACTCTACTACTCAGTTGAGGTTCAATCACCCCATCTGTCATTGTTCCAAGGTCTCTGTTGCTTCAAAGCTTGAATTCCTTGTGGTTGACTGGCTTAGGGCTGCTCTCTCAGAGCCCCTTCTTGGTCTTCAGCTTTCAGTTTTCTCCTAGCAGCAGAGAGCCAAAGTGCCCCAGGGCCTGAGACACCATGTCAAATGCTGCCTCCCTTTCCTGACAGCATGCTAACTGCTGGTGTTCCTTCTCCTCCCATTCTTCAGATTCAAAAAAGGAATGAAGTGATGGAGAAAGTAAGGAGGAGGAGAGAGTAGGGGGCTTGAGCGTTGTGCTCTAGCTTGCTGCTCTCCTTTCCCATACAGTACTTTGTCTTCAAGTCGAGGAAGCAGAAAGAGAACTGATGTTCCTGGATGGGGGTGTGTAAAACACTAAGTTTTTCAGGTGCCAGAATGCCTGTGTAAAGAAACTCCTCTTCCTCACCTTCAGAGCCATTTGCAGCTGCGAAAGCAAAGTGGAGGTGTCTCCTCAACTTTGCTTTTGCAGCCATGAATGGCTCTGAAGACAAGGGGAGAGGGGTGGCTTTACACAGGTGGCCAGGAGCCTGAAAAACTTAACATTTTTCCCACTTCTCCAGGAACACCAGTGAGAAGGAGGAGCAATGGAGGTGAGCAGGTGATGGAAGCAGGTGCACCCCACCAGTCTGCTGTCTGAGGCAATCACTTCAGTCTTCCTCATAGACAGGCAAATCCTGCCTGGAAGGTGAAAGAGTCCAGGCATCAACTTATTCCTCTAAGGCAGGGGTGTTCAGAGTTTTTGGCAGGAGGGCCACACCATCTCTCTGACACTGCTTGGGGGCCAGGGAAAGAGAGAATTAATTTACATTTAAAATTTGAATAAATTTACATAAATGAATATATTAAAGATGAACTTATATGAATGAATGAAGGTCTTGCAATAGCTCAAGGCCTATAAAAAGGCCTGGCACAAAGCAAGGCTGGCCTTTCCTTTGCTGCCACTACTGCATCACAGACATGAAGCAGCAAGCAGTGGAGGAAGCCCTCATCCCACAGCTCACGCAAGAAGGTCAAACAGTTGCCTTCACACTAAGAGCAGTTGTGTTGGGCTAGTGCAGGCTGCAACAAATCTCTGGAGGGCCAGAGGCTCATTGGAGACTGGGGGCTCACTGAGGGCCGCATTGAGAGGCCTCAAGGGCCGCGTGTGGCCCCAGGGCCGGGGTTTGGGCACCCCTGCTTTAAGGCAGCAATCCTACTTGCACATGTTCTTGGGAGTAAATCCCACTGAACACGATGACACTTACTTCTAAACAAGCATACATAGGATTGCACTGTAAGTCTCAGCTTCCCCAGAATCTTCCCCTGTCCCCCTCCATGGTAAGCTAAAGTTGCTGGGTCCTAGGCTGTTAAACCTGTCTTTTTGCTTCTGTACTTGACCCTGCAAATGCTAAGCTTTTGCCTTAGCTGCAAGAGAGAGTCTTTAGGCTTATCTCTTTGTTCCAGCTTTTACAAATAGTAAAGCTAGAGCCTAAGCACACAATAGAAACAATCAAGTGATTTTAAGTAGCAATAGAAAGAAAAGAGGTCTTCTAAGATAAGAGTGTCCTCCATTTCTTATCAGATTCCTAGCATCTCACAGGACTCTGGTCCTAAAAATGGGTTCCAAGGTTGAACATTATTGAGCTCTGGATCAAATCAGGTCCTGACTATAATGAAGAAGAAAAAATTCATTATTAGCAATTGAACCTGCTTCCATATCATTTCTGTTTAAAGATTATACTAATTTGCAGATGAAAATAAGGCCATGTTTTGCCTTCCTGCCACTAGGTACAGCAATATGGAAAGATAGGTAATTATTTTAATCTCTAGGTTAACTGCGCATACATTATGTCATTCTTTGTGGGAAGTGTTACAGTAGGCATTCCCAAAAAGCAACAACATTATAAAATATAAAAGTGTGAATATCTTTAACTGCTGTTAATGTGCTTAATAGCCCAATCCTGTGTGGTCATTATGACAGTGGATCTTATTTCCTGCAGTTGTAAAGACCACAGCAGTGCCATAAAAGGTGCGCTGCTGCCATATATTTTGAAGCCACAAGCGCGAACATCTGGCAGCTCTGCGCATTTGCCACTGATGGACCCAGCTTGCACCAGAACAGGCAAGATGGTGATGGGGGAGATTGTAGGTGGGTTGTGAGAGGTTCAGTGTAGGCAGGAGAGCGTAGGGGGCAAGGAGGGGGCTGGAGTGGATCTTGGTGGTAGCAACTCATTTATCCAGCCTGACACAGCCCTTGCCTGCCCTCGGACTTACACCAGCAAAATAGCCGGTGTATGTCTGAGGAGACCCACTGGTGATCATATGGCCTACTGCTGTGGTTCCCAAACTTACTGGGGTCATGGTGCTCCTACAGTCTCTTCTTCCTGGCTCAGCCAGGCACCGCCATCAAGATGGCGGTTTCATATGCTCCAAGATGAAATCTTATGTGATCCAAGATGGCAGGACCCAAATCTCACAAGCTGTCATGCAATCCAAAATGGCAACACCTAAATCTTGCTAGACCTTGTACGATCCAAGATGGCAGAGCCCAAATCTCATGAGACCTCACATGACTGAAATGGTTGTGCTTGGGAGAGCTGGTAGGAGGGGCCACCCACGGTGCCCCTGTGAATGCACTATGGTGATCTGAGGGACTGTGACACATAGTATTTTTACTTACCTCTGCCTGATTGCCCCCCAACACCACTGCATGCAGTGCATACTCCATCAGTGTGTCCACATGGCAGAAGATGATGGTGGGAGGGTAGAATTGGGCTGTAATTCTCTACAAACCTGTGTACCGAATGAATGATTATCTTTCTGTATGTAGCTGTGAGTCACACTCATTCCTCTCTTTTTTTCTCTGTCAAACAACACTCTCTCTTGTCATACCTTATTTCCTTCACTGTATTTATACACCTTTGGGGTAAATACCTTGCAAAATGCACGGCGTGCTGTCTTATCTTCTCACAGGTCTTCAATAAGTAAAGTTAGGCTGCAGTAGGCTTGTATCATTCACTGTACATTGTTCTCTGTGTTGTACAGCTGTGAAATTTCACCAGCAGGTGTTTTAAGCGGGAGGCAAATAGAGCAAGCTCTTTGTCTATCCTACCTACATGAATGAATATTACAGAATCTCTGCAGAGGTAGCATCTTGTGCACTCAGGACTTTAAGGCAGCTCTTCTTCAGGAAGAAGTCCTTTGCACCGACATACAGAATTGATCAAAATAAGAATCAAAGAAGTGGTGCCTCGCAAGACGAAGTTAATTCGTTCTGCAAGTCGTTTCGTATTGCGAAAATTTCGTCTTGCGAAGCGCGGTTTCCCATAGGAATGCATTGAAATTTAATTAATGCGTTCCTATGGGCAAAAAAAGTCAGAACAAAGTCAAATTTGGTTTACAAAGTGTTTATTAAGTGCTCTTTAAAGGCATACATACTGTACAGAGGATTTCAAAAATTTCAAGCACAAAACTTCAACTTTTTAATTTTAAAAATTCTTCTTGCGAAGCACGGCCATAAAAAAATTCGTCCTGTGAAGCACGGCCATAGAAAATTTGTCTTGCGAGTCACCAGAAAAAATCGCAAAAACGCTTTCGTCTTGCGAGTTTTTCGGTGTGTGAGGCATTCGTCTTGCGAGGCTCCACTTTGGTACTTTCTCCCCCATCTCTTCCGAATGCATGGAGCTACTGATGCACTATGGAAATATAAAGAAAGCCTTCAAAAAGTTTCCTCTACTGTTACAAAAAAGCAGGACAAAGAAGCAAAGCTTTGGGTTTGGTGGTTTGATTTGTTAATTCTTAACCTGTATCATTTGGCTACAGATAAGCATTCACAGGTCCTTGGCCCCTGATAAGCCACAGATAAGCCCTAAGGTCCTTGGCCCCTGAGAATGACCGACCTGATAGAAGCCAGGCACAAACTGTCCCTATGGGCCTTGTGGCCTTCCTGGGCAGTGGGCACTCCCTGCACTATCGCTCAGGCTGAAGAAGCTGGCAGCTTGATCTCTGCTGCTTCCAATCCTGGAAGCAAGAGGGGAAGCAGTGAAGATGGATAGTGGGCACAGAGGAGTGCTCTCTGTCACTCTGTTGGCGTCTGTCTCACTCAGTCTCGTGGATGGACAAGCCCTGCCTGAACCTCCAGATCAACCTTTATCCAATCCTTTTTGCTAAGCTGGAACACTTGTCACACTTTCCCTCTCTCATTCTCACTTAAACACTAATGTGAAGGCTGTTTTAATCAGCTGTTTCTTTTGGGCTGGAAGTTGCTTGGATGAATGCCAAAGAGGGCAATTCAACACCCTGATGTGGTTGTGTAGGTGTGTGGTTGCTTGTGCTTACATACAACTCTTGAACTGGGGGAAGGGGGTAAAGAAGAAAGCAGAGGGAAAGAACAAAGTCTTGGGGGGGGGAGAACTCTGGTTAATGTTAATTGCCTACATTAGGGAGGAGATGAAAGGCCCCCCACCCAGGTCTGCTCTGGCATCAAGAGGAACAACCTACCCATGCCCTTTTTTAAATAATGGGAAACGGCAATGTTGGAAGGTGCAGCAGTACTATCTTGAATGTTGGCAGAAAATGTGCTACACCATCAATGCTACTGTACAAGTTGTTTGTTTTTTAATTACCATTAAAAAAAAACATGGTGAGGATTCTTTGAATTCAATATCCACCAGCACAGTAAACTATTAAGATCAAGGGTGTGGGTGGATGCCCTCATCTGCAGGTGTCTTAAACATCCATTCATTCAGGCATTGATTTCCTTGGAAAATCTGCAGACTTACAGCAAATGGCTACAATGGAAGAACTGCTCACTGTAAATGTCGAACAGGCAAGGTGGGCCACCAGCCAATAGCTCTACCACTCTAGGTGTGTGACATACATGTCCAATTTCCATTGTACCAAGTACCTCTTGGCCATCAGTTATCCCAATTGAGTCATTTAACAACTTTATTTATTTATAAAGTTCTACCCTCTCTTTCAGCTGTCAAATGACCTCAAGGCAGCTTGCCATAACAAAACCACAATAAAATACAATAAAGATCATTCCAGCCAATGAGATAAAACAGCAAAACCTGTAAATAAAGATGAACGACCAAAGTAACTAACAGGATGAAAGACTATGAAGCAATACCACCTGAGGGCCCAGAACAGACTACATCTGGCACTTAGAGTATAACAGACTTGGCATCAGGAAAGCATATGGGGGTAGGTTCCATAATTTGGGCACTATCACAGAGAAGGCTCTCCCTCCTATATGGTTTCAGAATGTAGAAACAGCCACTGAAAGATATCTTAATTGATAGGTAGGTCAATGAGGGAGAAGATTGTTCTTTAGCTAACCTGGCCATTTTACGAGGTTTAGGGCCCAATCCTATGCTTCCCCTATGCCCAGAAAGACAGTAGTGCTGAAATGGCCACTGCTGTAACCTATGGGGCCAGGGAAGCTCCTGGGGGTCTCTTCAGGGTAAAGGAACAGCGGTTTCCTTACCCCGTGTTGAGCCCAGGCGGCCCAGATGGGTCTAGCAGGATTTGTGCCTGCTATTGAGTTGGCGCAGAACCAAGGAGACTCATGTCTGTCTCCATGGATTGGGAGGGGATTTAGGATTCAGCGACAGCCTGTGCCACTATGTTTGCCCCCCTCCCGGGCCCAATCTTCCCTCCGGCCCTCCCTTCCTCCACCCAGTTCTGCGCTCCCCTCACCTTCCCACCATCCTGAAAAGACTTGCCCCTGACTGGTGGCAATACTCACCACCTGGTACTCCCCTGATGCATCTTCTTGGCGCTAGGGCCCAGCATCAACTGGCACTGTCCTCAGTGCAGACACCAGAGTGACTTGCAGCACTTTTTCCAACACTTGGAGCCGGCAGTTAGACTAGATCATGGGCAGTAGGCCTAATAGGATCAGGCTTCCCAAAGCCTACTTAAGTTACAAATCAAAGTGACATTAACAGTAAGGTAATGGGTTACAGAAACAATTTTCCCAGATTTAAGAAACTGACTGTTATGCTGAAGTAAATGGTCCTATGAGTCCATATTAAATCCAAAATGAAATAAGGATAAATCAACTTAAAACTTCAGGGGTGATTTTTGCTGGGAAAATGGTGCAGGGGGGACTTGTTTGTCACACCCTCCTCACCCCTTCTGAGAATTCAGATCCAGCTACCCCCTCCTGCAGCTGCTCTTTGCTTCTCCCTCTCTTAATTCCAACATCTCAGTATTGCAGCAATGGGTGGTTTTGCCCCACCACATTGCTCTCTAGGGATCTGCTGGCCACATTGCAAAGTCTTTTTGCTTTTACTAGGCTTGGCTTGAACAGTTGTAAATAAAACAAATGTTACAAGGACACTTCAGGCTCTCTCATTCACAGGAAACAAAGTGCTGTGGCATGCCCCTGGAATTTCTCACTGCATTCTGAAGCACAGATCATGGAATAACAATAGAGATTATCTGTCCTTTTTTGCTGGGAGGATTCACAATCTCTATGCAACAATCTCTCTTTTTTCCCCTTCTTCATCCCTTTTGAACATGGAGGCACCCACATGAATATAAAAACTATTCCTGAAAAGAACTCAAGACTTTGCACATTTTTAAGAGGAAAGCTATTTGGGGAGCTCTGAACTTCCATTTTCATTTCAATCCTCTGCAACAGATATTGCAATTGCCTATAATGTCATCATGAAGTTTATGCTCATTGGAGGCTAGCATTGAGGGCACTTCCAACCAGAACATCAGCCATTCATTGCGTTTTTCCTGCTTGCAATCATGGGTAAAGTTGCACTGCAAACTGGCCCTTCTCCCCTTTACCCTTTCCTGTCATCAGCTGTACCTGGGTATGCGCCTCTCTGCAAAATAGTAGTTCTTTAAAAAAACCTGATCTCATCCCTGACCAGTGTGGTGCATCCTAAGTAACAGGTCTGTGCTACGCTGTATCTCTGATAATTATTCAAACCCTGAGGACTAGGACAAAGCTTAGTTATTCATAATGGCACAGAAATATACACTGCAGTACACCGACAACCTATAACACCCCTTTCATTGCAAGCAGTACATACAACAGGGATTTTGGTATCACTTGATTTATTCTTTAAACGCTCTCAGCAGCATTCTAATTTTGCATTATATTACTCTAGCCATGAAACTCAAGAAGACTTACATTTAATGGTTTATTAACGTGTGCCTTCAGCGCACAGACCACATCAGTTTGGCCCTTCAAGTGGTGCATTAATTGCTATGCATAACTGTGCTCTCAAATACAGATCTTTTGACATTCACTCTTAATCAATGTTAATATAGTTACAAATGTTAATACTGACTTTAAAACAAATTGTATGTATTCTTTAATTGCTTTGTCAATTTGCATGTTAATCCATGTTAAGAAGTAGAGTGTTTTGTTTTTTTACATCTGCTCTTTGTGACAGTGTAGCTTTGCCCCTGCTAACTGGGCTTAAGAAGCACCTTGATTTCCTCACATGTAGAAGGCGAGAGTAACTGTCTCTCTTCATTCTAGCACAGTGTCTTTTCTAGTGCCTTTTATTGATGTGTCTCCAGCAATTTTTTTTTAGATTGTGAGCCCTCCAAGGCTGTTTCTCAACTAGTGGTATGGGTACCACCAGTGGTATTTGAGGTGGTGCCTGGTGGTTCTCATGGCATTCCTGGACACCTGCCACCTGGCAGCATGACCAAGAATACAACACAACGACAGTGGTGTGAGGCTAGACTTGGCGGGCAGAGCTCCAAAGCATGCTTTTCCGTACTCAAAAAAGCCCTTCCGTCCACCCTGAGTTTTCTTACTGGTGTTTGTCACATTGCATGTGGCCTCCCAACCCAGAAGTAACTGGCAATGATATCATCACCAGTTATGTCTGGTGGTACTTCAAATAGGTGGCTCATGTGAAGTGGTATGGTAGAGGACAAACGTTGACAAACACTGCTCTAAGACATAGAACCATCTTTTCATTTATTTTACTATCCCACTTTGTAGGAACTTTGTCAGAAGTCAGTATATAGATATTTATTCTAATAATTAATGATATCATGAATCATACCTGCTTCCTGGTTCAATATTCAAATTCTGCTAGTTCAAGCACAGCCCTAGCACACTGCAAAGGAGAACCAAAGGTGTCAAGGTTTTTTAGCACATGGTCATCGGCAGGCGAACTGAATATTGAAGAGAAGAGAACAGCCTCAATTATGACACTGGCTTCTAGCAAAGTACTGCATATAACGCTGACATTGTGTTAATTTTGTCACTGCCAGTGGAGAAAGGACAGTGAGAAATAAATGATGGATGTGTCAAGCCATAAGCTCTTCCTGACCGCTGTGAATGGAGGAGCACAAACTGCTGATCCAGGCAGAAGATGGATGCCATGAGTGAGGGAAGGGAGCCAGCACAATGGCTTACTTTCTGTTATGTTATAGAAGCACTACTCAAACACTGTCAGCATTGATTTATCCCAGTTCCACTTTAGCGAAGTGACATTCCATTCCTCCTAAGGAGGACTTCAAGGTCATCAGCAGGTGGACAACTGATTTTGGTCACTATCGTTCTGTAGAAGTGAAGAAGCACATCCAACCACAGTTATGACATTGGTTTCTAGCAAAGCACCAAATATTATGTTGACGTTTTGTTTTGTATCAAAGCCCTCTCATAATTCCTCTTATGTATGAATAATAAGAAATTGCACAGCAAAAGATGTACATCTCCCTGGCCTCAGATTCAGACAAAAAGGGCACAGTATGCTTTGGCTCACTACCAGTACACTGACTTTCTTGAATGTTAATTTCAAGGTTGTAACAGCATTCCCATCATCCACTCTTTCCCTCCCTTAAGATTAAGAACATTTCAGTATCCTTAAAAAAAATAATGCATGCTTATATTCGAAATTACAGATACATTGCATAATTTCAAAGACATGCAATATACATCTTTGCAATGCACATGCCTTTGATCTGGCAGGGGTAGAAGATGGGCAGCAGTTTTTGTAAAAGCCCATGGCATTGGCCATGCATCAGGTTCACACTGATACACCATGGCTCTTGCTAATTGGGCAAAGAGGCACCTTTCAAAGTGATGTCCCTCCCTCCCTAGCAGGGGGAGAGCAACTGTCCCTCTTCACCCCAGCATGGCGTCTTTTCCAGTGGCTGTGGGTGGTGCCTCTTCTGTATTCTTTTTTGATTGTGAGCCCTTTGGGGACAGGGAACTATTTATTGATTTGTCTTACTATGGAAAACACTTTCTGAATTACACCTGTTGAGAAACTTAATAATAATAATAATAATACCCTATGGAAGCCACACCATACTATGACATGATTTCACTGAACAGGGACAGCATACCTGGAAGAGATGTAAATGCTGGGCTCTCCCATGCTTCACTCAACCAACACTTAAAACACTCAGAGCCTTGTAAGTGTTCTTTGTGTTTCCTGCTACCCCAGCAGGGGAGAAGGGTGTGCAGGGATGGTTGGGAAGACCAATCCTATGTTTCCCAGCACCTGCTGGAGCAGCGGCATCAAAGCGGCTACTGCTGTATCCAATGGGCACCAAGAAGCTGCCAGAACTTCCATCGCCTTCCCCCAAGGAAGCCCTGACCCCTGCAATGGATCTCCACACATCTGCGCCAGTTATCTTGCTGGTGCAGATGCAAGAGCTGCTGTTTTGGACCTTCAGGATCTCATGGAGCAGGGCTCCACTGGTCCCACCCCCTCCCACCCTGGTCCCTTACCCGCCCTGCCATCATTCCACATCCCCTGGGGGCTGGGGATAAGAATAGGCCCTCAGTTTGGCTGTACTTGTCGTAAGAGGAGACTAAACAGCCACCGGGTAGATGGGACTCGTCAGCCTGGGAAGGCAGCTCATCTGAGAGAAGGAAAACTCTGATCCCAAACCTCCACTGCCTTGTGGCTACATCCAGTTATGGAAAAGGCTTCAGGAGTCAACCTTGAGGCAAAATCCGGAGCCGGAGTCCCTGAGGCAGTTCATGGCTGAACACAGTCACGTTCTAGCAACTCCTGCGATGCCGCTGGAACCAACCGTATTGGCCTCTGCCTTTCCATTGGACCATTTCAGCGATGTGGAGAGGGCGGATTTGCTGCATGGGTAACAGCCTATCCTCAATACCTACTTTACCCAGGCTTCGCGCACTGGAGAGGACACTCTGTTCCAGAACCACCATTCAGAGCGTGACACTATAGTCTTCCGAGACTGAAGGATGCCAACAACATCATTCCACCCTCCCCTTTCCCCTCCAGAAGTTGCACCACTTCCTGGCAGTCTTACTTTCCCCTGGCAGTGGTGCGTCCTCCTCCTGCTGGTGCTAGCCCTGGCTCCTGACTGGAGCAGGCCCAGCACCAGTGCTCCCTGCTCTCTGGTTGCCATAAATATGCTTTACGGCATGTTTATGGTACCCAGCAACCTATGTCAGTGGTTCTCAAAATGGGTCATATGATACAGGGTGTCAAAGGATATCGAGTGTCATTTGAAAAAGACTATCAGGACCCACCTAGCTTTAGGAGACTTTTTTAAAAGGTGATCTTGCAATAAATAATTTAGGCTGCAGTCTTATCCACACTGACCTGGGAGTAAGCCCCATTGACTATAATGGGACTTACTTTAGAGCAGACATGCATAGGATTGGGCTCTTATTTATTTATTTGCAAAAAATTTGATCTATTTCTCATAATAAGGCAGCCCTAATGAATAGCCTCAAGGCTTGAGGGGCTTAGTTATTTGACCCAGCCGTCACCTGCTCTCCACTACTTGTCATTGATGGAGTTGGAAAAAACACACCAGAAAAAAAGATGCTCAAACATTTATCTCCCTATATTTACACAAGCTTACAAACTGCAGGAGCTCTACTCCTTGCAGGCCAGTTAGCAGCTATCAGGATTTTTGAACAGCCTCAGGGCTTGAGGCAATTAGTTATCTGATCTTTCCATCACCCATGTTTTCATTGGAGACTCTGTGGGACCCACTAGAAATTGGGTCCCAACAAACCAAGTGGGTCCCGATCCATCTTTTAGGAAACACTGGCTTAACTTATTTCCAATGAAGGTGAAGAGCGCCCATTTTTATCTGTCATTGCATCTACCCATCAGAAGCATACACATATACACCATACTGTGGTATGTGTTCTTTTTTAAGTTTCTACTTTCTACAGCTTATGTACTACATCAAACATTATCTGAGTGGTTTCCAGAGTGCTGCCACATTAGGAAGTCAACATGGACAGTTCTTCAGTAGGGACTAAGTGCTTATTTTTCCATCTAGCTTCAAACATATGGGTTAAGAATTGCTGATACATCAGCAAACAATAATTACAGGCCGATATCTATTGCATTGCACCCACTGAACGCCACTGTCTACTGTGAATATTTCTGGGCAACTTATCGGTAGTTCACTGCTGCTGTCACCTCCTTCCTTCATCTTCACTAGTTCCGCCCATTAAAAAATGCAGTTGTATTTTAGGTTGTGCAATTATACCAAGGTACAGAATTATGCATAATCACAGATATATTTTTGTGATCACAAAAATAGATTTCTGTTTGATAAATTTGAAATTTAAACCTGTTCTATATGGCTTCTTCCTCCAGCATATTAGCCCACAGCTGCGTGTATTCTGCTGACATTATAAATTGTGCCTCTCTGCAAGATACAAATTTAGTGCAGAGTGCTTTGGGATCATTTATGTAGACAGTTGTTGGAGTACTGTTTGCTGTTATCAGTATGCTCTAGCTTAGTTTTTGGCTTGCTTGCATCATGGTGCTAAGTTCCAACACCTTGTGAATAAAACCACACTACGGCTTTTTTCTTCACCTTTATGGAGGTACTTCTCTAATGAGAATGAAATCAGTCTTGACATAGATGAATCAGAGCTAAAAAGCCACTGGCAATCTCTATTTTTTAAAAGAAGCCTTTTGTCCTCCCTTTTGCAAGCATTAGGTCAGCTGCGGTGTTCAGAGAATATTCCCCTGCCTTGACTTTGAGGGCTTTAACTTTTATCATTTTATTTCTTAAAAGAAATAAAACCCTTAATCTTTCAACACCTCTCACAATTTATCTTTTTTTTTTTCACCCTAAGTTTAAAAGTGGCTCTGTAGTTTGTAAAACTGATTTTAAAAAAAATCAGAAAGCCATCCATGGTAGGGGAAAGAGCAAGATCTCTCTCTTTAAAGTAGCTTAAAAAGTTAAGGGGAGAAAAGATCATTCAGAAAGATACAGGTATATCATTTTGCTCTCATAATTTTAAACAGGTTTTTTTTTCCAGCGTACCTGACAAAATGATCCACAGGTACACTTCAATACATTGAAAACCTTCAACTTTAGATATTGGTCTAGTTTTCATTTAAAAACTGAAATAGATGAATGTCACTGAATTTGACAAGGTAAATATATTGTTTGATGCCAGTAGATATGCTGTAGTCACTGATCAAGGCTGTCAAAAGGCACAGTTTTGCTCTGGTCCCATTAATTTCAAGGGCGCTTGTGCAGGGGCTGTTCCAGTTGGATTGTACCCAGGGAGAGCTGCATCATTCTCGATGTTAGGATAAAATGTGTGACCATAATTGCAACATTTCCTATGAGCCATGATAGTGAAAAACTATCAGGGTCATTATATACACATATGTATATTTTATTCATGCACAGAATTATGTTGACTGTGACAATGCGCAGATGTCAATGTAGAGATCTCATGCTATTTGCCTGAGACTTTGCACTACGTATGTTGGCCTGGCAAGCTCGGAAGAAGAGGTTGCACAGCACCACACAGTGCCTCTGTGAGTGCGCCATGGTGCACTGGCTGCCACAGCTCACATTTTGGGAACCTCTGATCTGAACCCTTTTCCTTTACAGACAGGAATGAAATTTTTCAAAAGCTTAAACAACATATTTCCTCCAGACTTGTACAAGGGTGGGAGTACAGAAATAACCAATCCAGACCAAATCTTAATGTCTGAGTCTAAAAGAAGAATTTTGCTTCTGTGCTCTGTTATTTTGAGGCATGAATGCTGGTAGGAGGCATGAATGCTGGCCCTTCATGTTTGCAGTTGGCCTTGGCACAGTAGGGTCAGTGGATAAAATACCATTCCTGGTGGTATTTAGGACACGCACCCAAGAGTGGAATGGGTTCAGCTGGTCATACCGTCGTCAAGTCCGGAACAAAAGGACTTGTGAAAGCTTTCTTTAATTTAGGCGTGGGACTCTGTGTTGAGCCATTAATTCTGCTGCCAACTGGTTTCATGTGATTTAATCCAGATTTAGATCTCAGTTGTAGGAAGGAACCCCATGTGATTTCTCTGAATTGTTCTTTTAAGAAAATTTGGGATTGTCATTAAACAGATTGAAAAAACTATTATAGCATCTTTACTCCCTGATGTCGTTAGCACCCGGATCCTAAACATTTTGCTCTAGCATGTTTTGTGATGAGGGGGCAGTAAGGGTCAGCCAGGTCAGGCATTATCTGAGGGCCCAACACTCATCAGAACACCCATTGGTAAGCTTAGGAAAGCACAGAGATCCATCATCAAGTGCAGGTCTTTGTTCCTGGGACCTCAACAACCTGGTGGCTGGCAGGGATTCACAATGTTCCCATTCACATTGCATAGGTGATGTTTAATTCAGTCCTGATCATATATGCTACTAGTTCATAAACTTTTAAGACTGGGCCATTCACAATGTTCCGTCTAAATGCTGAACAAATATCTTCCTTTTCAAAGAAGAAGGCATTAAATCTCTAAAAACTGACAGGTATATAAAGGATAAGTTTTTCATAAGTCTGAAGATGCCAGTTAAGAAATTAGATAATGTAACATGTATACATTTGGGTTGCAAGGCTGCAACAATGTATTATGAAGCAAACGAAGGGAAACCAGTGCTACTTGTGGAAATGGAGAAGGAAAATGCACTTTTAATAAGGGAGACGATATAGCTCTAGTCTAGTCTATAGCTATGGTCTCAATTATTTCTTTTATAAAAAATTTGAAAAGTACAGGCTGAGCCTCATTATTCGCATGGGTTCCATTCCAAGCACTCACTGTGGATGGCAAAAAACTATAGCAAATCAGTTTAAAAAACAAAGTTCCCTTGCTCTGGTGATTTAAAAACAGCCTTGCTGACCTATGTGATATAAGATAAGAGTCATTAAGAAGACAATAATCAATCAGTTCTCCTCCAAGGGCTTAGAAAGGCGCTTCACTCAGCCCCTCCCTTTACCAATGCAAAGTGATCATCTTTCTTTCACATGCTCAGGGGGAAGGGAGGGGTCACCTGGAGAGAGAAGGATTGATGAATTGTCAGCCAGCTGCCCTTTCTCTCTCTCATTAAAGAGGCTATTGTTAAAGGACTGCTCTTTTTTTTAAACTGATTTTAAAGGGGTGCATTTTTCCCCTTCTCTAGGGATCAGCACATTCCTTTTTATTTGCAGGGGCCATTTGCATTGAGTCAAATCCATGTATAAAAAATCCGTATATAAATAGGCTGGACCTGTACTAAAAGAAGCAAATCTTACTGGGTTTGTTTTAACAAAATAAGAGCTCTGTGTGTGCGTTGTTTCCGATTGTTCTTCTTACCCTCTTTAAGGTAGCAATCCTATAGACCAGGGGTCTCTAAACTTTTTGGCTAGAGGGCTGTATCAAATATCTGGTGTGGTGTGGAGGACTGGGAAAAAAAATTTAAATGTAAAATTTAAATAAATACATTAGAGATGGAACTTAGATGTGTGAACAAATGAATAAATGGGCTCTTTCATTCAACCTCTCTGGCCCTCAGAACACGCTCCAGACACAATCAGAGCACAGATCTGGTCATGTTCAGTTGAGTGGGCCAGAGGCTTTCAGGTGACAAGAGGTTGGCCGCAGGCCAGAAATAGGATTGCTGCGGGCCGCATCTGACACCCGGGCTGGGGTTTGGAGACCCCTGCTATAGACCAGTGGTTCCTAAATTGGTGGGTCGTGACCCATCAACTAGGAAAGCACTTGTCTCTGCCCCTTTAAGAGTTGGGAGGACAGGAAGACAGCAACACAGTTTCCAGGATTGTGCTGCTGCCAGGGTCCAGAGGAGGGTTTTGTATTTACCTGCAGCCAGTATCCATGTCCTGGGCGGTGGGGGAGGTCCCGAGGAGTGCTCTGCAGGGGTCCCTGTGCCTGCAAAACTCTAAAAAAAGAAAAGAAAAAAAAAGGCACATCTGGTTTTTGCAAAAACATGCTTTTTTCTTTTTTTATACATTGGCAGGCAAGGGAAGCCCTTCGGAGGGCTCCCCAGACTCCAAGACCCCACATGACTGCAGCACTGGCTGCAGGTAAGTACAAAACCCCCCTTCCATCCCCAGCAGCAGTGTATCCTGGGGAATGTGTTGCTGCCTTTTCCCTTCACACTCGATGACTTACAGTGCTCCCAACTCCCTTGTAGGAATTTGGGAAGCATTGCTATGCACACTTACTTGGCGATAGATCTCACTGAATTCAATGGGACTCACTTCTGAGTAGACATGCATAGGATTGTACTGTTAGTCTGTGACTGTGTACCCTCTGTGATTGCAATGTGAAAATTACTATGGGTGCAATTGTGTCAAAGTTAAGCTCCTTTAAATTCCATTGAGTTCAATGGGAGAACACAAACTATTATTTTACTTATCACTGAACTTAATAAGAGTTTTACAAACTTTAATATGGCTCATCCATGTGTTCATCACTATCCTGTTTCTATAATATAGTATATTGCCAAGAATGTTTATGTATGTGTTCTTGGATACTGTTCCAGAAGCCAGTAGCAGTTATGCTTTGGCATGGGAAGAAAAATGTAAAACAATATTTGATTTTACTTTTTGTGATTTTGGTAGTTGTTCAGAGTTCCTTTTGATGGAACAAACTCTATCATAAAATAGGGCTAGTAAGCCAAAGTGATTTTTGGATGAACTTTTCCTTTCTCCCTCTTGAATAATTTCCTTGATTCCTTTAATGATGGTTGTTCATTCCATAACTTCTCCTGCACAGTATGTTGCTGTTGCTCTTAGTCAACATCAACTATGTGCAAGGGCACACATTTACACTGCCAAATTTCTCAGAGGACTGGAAATGAGAAAATGTGAATGAGATCAAATGGCTGCAGTCCACACTCTAATTACTCAGAGTAATCCTATTAAGGGAAATGTGACATATTAGCCCATGCAGTAGTTGTGTGCAGATAAGTACAAAAAAAGCATATTCAATAAACATTTCCGCTGTCTTCTACATTTTGCAAAAACAAAAAACAAAAACTATAATGAAAACTCCTAGATATCAAAGTATAATGTATAACAAATAGTATTAGAGATGCATAGAAACCCGCTAAGAAAATTCATTTGTTTTATAGAAACTTCTTTAGTTTTCTTAAAATTCCTCAAGTATTTCTCCTCAGGAGGAACTTTGAAATCTGTTTTTCACTATTTTGAACATTGGTGCCTGTCTTAGGGCCCAACCCTATCCAATTTTCCAGTGTTGGTGTAACTGTGCCAAAGGGGTATGTGCTGCAACCTGTGGTGGGGAGGCAGTCACCTGGGCCTCTTCAAGGCAAGGGAACATTGGGCCCTTAGGGCCCAATCCTATCCAACTTTCCGGCACCGGTGCAGCTACAATGCAGCTCTGAGATAAGGGAACAAATGTTCCCATACCTGGAGGAGGCCTCTGTGACTGCCTCCCCACCAAAGGATGCAGTGCATGCCCCATTGGCACAGTTGCACCAGCACTGGAAAATTGGATAGGATTGGGCACTTTGTTGGGTGAACCCTAACTGGCTCATCCAAAGAATTTATGGTGTAATAGATTTGATTGTTACGATTGTATTTTTACAACTGTCTTGTAATTTATTATTATAATTGTCACAATTATAATTAGTATTGTAGCTATTGGCTATAATAACCAAAGTTCAGTAGAAACTTGGATACCTACAGCACAATCCTATGCATGTCTACTCAGAAGTAATCCCCATTGAGTTCAATGGGCCTTTCAGTTAAGTGTGTATATAGGATTGCAGCCCTAATCTTATTATATTTCTTGATACCGAGTCGCGCCATGTGGCTCATGGACAGTATGCATAAGTGTATTGTTTAATCTGTGGCCACCCTATCATTCTGCTCCCCATAAGAGCTGTACACTGCAATTGTACTTATAATTATCTGGGAATAAGACCCACTGAAATCAGTAGGACATAGGGCCCAAGCCTATCCAATTTTCCAGTGCTGGTGCAGATGTGCCAATAGGGCATACAAGATAAGGAATTGTTTTGTTCCCTTACCTCAGGGCTGCATTGTGGCTGCACCAGTGCTGGAAAGTTGGATAGGATTGGGTCCTTACTTCTGTATAAGTATGCATGGGATCAGGTTTTCTTCAAACAGTAGCATTATACTGAAAGGGGCTCTTGTTACAATGGCTTGTAGCTTTCCTTAATTAATTTCATTTCACATGCTTATCTGTGCTGTTAAGTGTTGCGGGCAAATTATTATCACAAGGGTGCATTTGTGGGAAGGAGGAGGAGCCAACAGTGGATGAACAGACATGTCTCCAGGGGCTCCTGAGAGACAGTCTGTTTTCCCCCAAAAAACTGCAGGTCTGAAGAGGATCTGAAGATCTTTATCAGGAGAGATAAGATCTTTCCACAGGTGCAGGTATATGAGATTTTGAATGGGGGGGGGGGCTTCTTCTCCAAAACCTAATCATAAGGGACAGTACTGGGGGAGGTGCAGTGTCTGCAATCAAGCTGCTGGCTCCGTGCTAAGATACCATATGGAAGAAAAAGCATGAAGTGTAAAGTTTAAGTTGGAAATTTAAGATGTGTTAATATTGTCCCCAGCTTTGATTGACTGATTTGGCTAAAAGCCCTGGATACACTGAACAGGTTAATGAGAAACTTTTTAAGGATGTTGAAAGTGCTCTTTATCTTTGTAGTGGAATAAATCGGTCATGGATTATACCTATAAATATAATTTGGTGTGTGGACTAAAATCTAGATTTACTTCTGGACATAATTTTCATTAGACTTGAAAGAGTTTTGTCTTCTTGAGACTGTTTCCTTCCTTTTGTTTTTCTCCTTTAACCACACTGTTATCTGTAAGAAAAATTCGAAGAATGCCTGACTGAAAAAAACATGTGGTGGAAGTAAAGAGAATAATACGCTGTGGACATCTTGTGAATTAGAGAGAAATTGCAAGATGGAGCCTGTTCCAGATATTTGGACTCAAATGATCATTAAAAATTTGGAAAAATTGCCCACAATGAGAAGACAGCAGTTGAGTTGGTCCTTGCAGATTCAGGCCAGTTTAAAGACTCTCTCTCTCAACAGATAGATGTGTGCAAGGAGTAATTGGAAGATGTGAAGAAGATACACAGAAGGAGAAAGTGGAAAAGATGATGGTGAGGGATGAAATCATCATCAGAAGAGTGGATACAGAAATTAGAAGAGTGGAAAATCAACAGTATCTAGAGGGGACGCTGATGGAGATTGAAATAGAGAAGATAAGAAGAAAACATATCCCAGTTAACTGAAAGAATGAACATACCTTATACAAGAAAGTGTGGGCTTATTGGATTCTGTTATGGAAATAAATTATTAAAGATATTACAGGATAAAAAATGGAGAGAAAGAAAAAGAAACCTGAGGGTTAACCTGAGGGTTAAAGAAAATTGGAGGATTTTATTTAGTTAATAACTGGTTTAAATTTACTTAAAAAACAAATACATACGAAATTGATATATATGAATTAGAATGAATTAGAAAAAATAGCTGGAAATGTTAGCGTGTGGATGAATTGTTTTATAGGTTGTTATTATGTTAAATGATAAAAAGTGAATATTTAGAAAATATATTATAGGGAATTAGGAAAAAACTATTATATTTGATATAAGAAATATATAAATGCATAGAAGAGTTAGAAGTAGATGGAAGAATGGTTTTATATGTTTTGGTAATTAGATTATTTTGTTTTCATATTAATGAGTAATTGAAGTACGTTTATGTTTGATAGAAAGTGAAAATTTAGAAAATATAGTACAGGGCATTAGGGAAAATTTAGTATATATTATATAAATAAGTGGATAAACTAATAAGAGGCAGAAGTAGATGAGTAGTAGATTAGGAGATATAGTATGATTGATGAGTAATGGTATATGGTATTTAGCACTCCTAAATGTATGTTATATGTTTGTATGCTTGTGTGTGTTAATTAAAAAAAACAAAAATGGAAAAAAAACAACCAGTGGTGCATTTGTGGTGGCGCAATCCTACACTCACAAAGTGCCAGGGTCCTCACTGTGGGGGGGGGGGGGGAAACAGGAGCCCAAAGAGGAGACTATAGGATTGAGCCTCTAGGCTGCAATCTATCTGTACTTGCCTAGGAGCAAGCCCCATTGACTATTATAGGGCTTACTTCTGAGTAGACATGCAGAGGATTGTGCTTTTAGGATGCAATCCTCCTCACACTTTCCTGGGAGTAAGCCCCATTGACTATTATGGGGCTTACTTCTGAGTAGACATGCAGAGATTGGGCTTTTAGGATGCAATCCTAGTCACAATTTCCTGGGAGTAAGCCCCATTAACTATAGTGGGACTTACTTCTGAGTAGACATGCAGAGGATTGGGGTCTCAGGCTGCCATCTTATCCACCCTTTCCTGGGTGGTCATTGACTATAGTCAATGACTATAATGGGACTTACTTCTGTGTAGACATGCATAAGCTTGGCCCCTAGTCCACTGTTTCTGAAACTGTGGGTTGGGACCCACTAGGTGCGTTGCAAACCAATTTCATGTGGGTCCCCATTCATTTCAATATTTTATTTTTAATATATTAGACTTAATGCTACCTATACTGAGAGAGAGAGAGACACACACACACACACCCTTGTTCTCTGTTTAGGTCACACACGTACACACCCCCGTTCTGCGCTTAGGTGTCGTCGCCCCCCCACCCCTGTTCTGTGCTTAGGTGTCCCACACACACACCCCGTTCTGTGCAGGTGTCCCACACAACCCCCACCGTTCTGTGCGTAGGTCACACACACCACACCCCCGTTCTGTGCGTAGGTCACTCAGCGCTGGAGGAGGGCGAGCGGGGGAACCGAAGAGTCCAAAGGGGCGTGGCCGTAATTGCGCGCGCGCTGCCCCTCCCCACGGACCGGCAGGCGAAGCCAGCGCGGGGCGGGCCGGGCCGGGAATTGGTGCGCGCGCCCAGCGGAGAGGCGCGCGCCTCGGCGGGGGAGGGCTGCCGTCGGCGGCGTGTGGCTGGGAGCGCTCGTGGCGCGCGCCTCGGAGCCTTTCAGGTCGCAAATGGGGCTGAGCCGGAGTGGCGGCGCCCGCTGAGGAGGAGGACGGGCGACCTCTGTGTGCGCGTGCGAGGGACGCGAGAGGCCGGCGGAGCGGCCGCCCGCCACTGCCGCCCGCGTTGCCGGTAAGGCGCCTCAGCCTCTGCCGGACTCCGGCTGGCGGGTCCTGGGGCGGCGTGTGCCCGCCCTTTTCCGCGCGCGGGGGGAGGGGCAGCCCTGCAGGGGGGCAGCCGGAGTTCGAGCCTCGTCGCCCCGCTTCTGGGGAGCCTCGTGGGGCTGCGGGCACAGCGGGGCTCCCTCTGGCGGCCTCGCTGTGCCAGGGCTGGGGGGCGCACGCAGGTCCCCGGGGCTGGGCGGCAGTCAGTGGGGCTCTTGATTCCCGGCCTCTTTCCTTTCCCGTTGGGCGGACTGTGCCGCCTTCGAGCCCAAGCCTTTGAGTGTCTACTCAGAAGTAAGTCACATTGTAGTCCACTGGGGCTTACTCCCAGGTAAGTGTGGATTGGATGGCAGCTTAACAGCCCAATCGTTTTCGTGTCTACTCAGAAGTAAGTCCCACTATAATCAATGGGGCTTACTCCCAGGTAAGTGTGGGTAGGGTTGGAGCCTTCAAGCCCAATCCTATGCATACCTACTCAGAAGTCCCATTATAGTCAGTGGAGCTTACTCCCTAAGTGTGGATAAGATGGCAGCCCAACAGTCCAGTCCTATGTACATCTACTCAGGAGTAAGTCCCTTTATAGTCAGTGGAGCTTACTCCCTAAGTGTGAATAGGATGGCAGCCTAAGGAGCTGAATCCTACGCATATCTACTCAGAAGTCAGTCCCATTATAGTCAATGAGGCTTATTCCTAGGCAAGTGTCGATAGGATTGCAGTCTTCTCCTACTCCTCCTCAACTCCTCCTGCCAGCCTCTCCTGGCTGTCCCTGGATTATCTCCCCATGAAAAAGGGGAGGGGAGATAATCTTCCCCCTCCTGCTCTGGATTATCTTCCTGCCCTCTGCGGGATTATCCTCCCCCCCACGCCCACCCGCAACCCGCCTCCCCTGCAAATCCTAGGGGCTGTGCAGGGACAAATCTCTCCCCCCCCCTTTCCCTCCTTTTCCCTTTCCTTTCCCTTGGAGATTAAGGCTGTCTCCCTCTCCAGATCATTCGCCTTCCCCTCTTCTGAAAGGCATGTCTCTTTCTCTCCTTTTCTTGCTGGGGCTGCCATCCGCATTGAACTGGGTGGGAAAAAGGTGGTGAGGCTGTTTGAAGAGGTGGGTGGCTTGTAATTGCCACAGTGGTGCTGTCACCTCCCTAGATTTGGAGCTAGTAAGGCGGGCAGCAGGAAAGGAGCATGCATTGGCCAAGGGGGGTGGCAAGAGAGAGAGGAGGAAAGAAAAAGGTAGGTTGTAAATGTTGCAATTGCCAAATACATGGGGCGAACATTCTAGCTTCCCTCCATAGCACAGTGTTGCTGCATAGGAGAGGAAAAAAGGAAGCAGTCTGTGCTTTGACATCATGCTTTTTCAGTGCGCTCACATTCATGGTTATGAAACTGTATGGAGCATACCTTTTTTAAAATAGATTTTTGTTTAAACTCCTAGAAACTCTTTTTTTGCCTCCCGCCCTTTCCATGGCAACGAACTGAAATACTTTTAAGTGAACCGAAAATGTGAATGAAAAGCTGCATGGATGCCATTTGTTAGCTGGAGTCTGCTCTGAATGAAGTGGACTTCTCTTTGGCTTTCAGCCAATTGGTTGTGGCTGTTGCTAACAGCAGGAGGGGTAAGCATCTCTTAAATTATTGCTCTGACAGCACAGCAGCACAAAATAATCACTTTGGGTCTTGGTAGACCTAGAGGTAAGTCATCTGGTTATATAGTTTCTACTTCAGCAAAACCCCTCCCCCTTCTGTCTTCCTGAGCTCAGTTCAGGGATCTGGCTGGCTGCTGCTGCTGCAGAGCTTCTTACCAGTTCTTCTGCATCCAGCCCAGGATTACAATCCATCCATTAAACTTCATTTTGCTCTACTCTGGAAAGAGGAGAGGCCTTGGGAACCTGGGGGGAAGCAGGGAAATGTAAACAGACTTTGGACTAGAGGAGGCTTTGAGCAAATTTGGTATGTTGCATTTGAACTACTAGTATCTATTCAAACTAGTTGGATGGATGACTTCATAATGTTGCTCTTATGACTGATGGTTTCTGTTGTGTGTGGTGTGTGCGTGTACGCACAGGAGTGGTATGAAAGGATTAGCTGATGTTTGTCAGTTTTCTGCTTGAAATTACAAAAGTACCTTGTACATAGAATCCAGTGTTATCACAATTGGGAGCTACTGACTGCCAATTCATCAATTCTGATGATCTATAGTTTGGTGTATGAACTGAAACACAATTTTGAAATGTTCATTTCTGCACCATCTGTGTATTTTTTCTCCTTGAAATTTGGTTACAGTTCATAAACTACCTGAAATTATCAATTTATGCAGGATGTTTATAGCAGCAGGGCATTGTGCCCTGAATGATAATGGGCATCATGTTTGTATATGTACTTCAGTTTATTTTGTCAGATGTTCCTTTCAATAGCTGTGCTTTTTGCTACTGTTTTAATATTGCAGTATTTTTACTGAATGCCTGTATCAGTGAATATTGATTGTTTTATCTGGAAATGTGTTTGGGAATCATTGCTGTGGCTGTTTATACTAGCAATAATTTAATATGGAGATTGGCAGAATTCTGAAGGAGTGACTATGGCCTCTGTATGTTGTGACTTGGACAAATTCTGCATGCCAAATATCCTTGTGAAGTAGCTGCATAATTCATGCAAAATTTGTACAGTAGTTTCTCCTAAATACAGTAGCCGTCCTTACAAATAGTAATAGTCTCATGTATTTAATTTTGTATTCCCTTTTATTAAAGAGAATCAGTGTATGGAAGAAAAGTGATGTCTTATGTGTGTTATGTGTGTTAATCTAAAATCTGATGAATACATGCCTGAGCAAGTGTGCTGGAAGCCAAACTGCTTGTTAGCTATTTTTTAATGTAATTGTTACTTTAGTTGTCAGTTCATTGAAAAGCTGCTTGCAAATAACACTTTGTAAGGAACATTTGGGAAACAATTGTTTTCAATGAAATGTTGTAAGTAGAAATCTAACATTTGGACAATTGCATTCAAAAGGAAGTTGTATTTGGAAAGTGTATTTTTAGTGATAGAGTTCAATCTATGTTCAGGTACATTTGGGTGTGATTAAATCATAAGAATACATACTGTATTTAGTATGCAGGTGATAGCTAAAAAAGGTCAAATGAGGTTGATTGATGTATGGAAGAGTTGGTTGCAGGGGATGAGAATATGGAATTTGAATCATATGGTGAATAAGTAAACTAGACCTGGGACTTCGTGAGTCTTGCTTGCCATTTTTGTCTGTTTTAATCTCCTTTGAAAAGGTGCTAAATGTATTTGTGTTGTGAGAAAACAGATGAATATAAAATACTGTATTCAAGTATGAGTGTCTTCTGAAAACTCTTCTAAACATGGTTGTAAACTCACAAATGGAATATTGGTAAATAGCATGCGGCAGTAATGGGTTGTAGTGGGAACTGAAATGCTGCTGTCTCAGAATTGTTGCCCTTTGTTAGTGCTAATGTCTTCAGCTTAGGGACTATAGGTCCATGCTGTTTAAAGGACGTAGATGCTAGTAAAAACTAACCTTTTTATGTCCCATAAATAACCACATATTGTATATGATTTGCAGTGTTAATGCCATATAACTTCTTCACCAGTCTTAACTATCAAGTGTGCCAGTTTACAGGGTGTGGCAGCGCTTCCCAAACTTACCTCCGTTGTGACCCCCTTCCTGCTGGAGACACAGCGCTAGGAACCCGGAAGTAAATGGCAATGACATGTGGTGTGATGTCATCCCCAGTTACTTCCAGGTTGGAGACCACAGGGTGACTCTGAAAATGGAGGTAAGAGGCCCAGGGTTGGAGGGTGGGCCCGTCCAGCAGTGAAAACCTTGCGCATGGAGCCCGCCCACCAAGCTGAGCCTCTGCTCCACAGTCTTTGGCATTGTGCTGTTGTCTCACTGTCAGGTGATGAGCAGCCCACGACATCCATGTGTGTTCATTGCAACATCCTAGGGTACTGATTCCCAATGTTTCTGGGGCTGCAGTGCCCTTGAATCCCTTGGTGGCGACATGAAATAAGTCAAGTGAGGATGACACTGGCCATTCACTTCTGGGTTTGGCGGTTGTTCCAAGCCCCCAAAGAGCGTTAAGAGGGTCAGAGCCGGCAGGTTTTTCGTAGTGCACTGTTTTCACGCACTACTGCTCTGCCGCACTGAGCCTCCTATTGCTCTTTGGAGGCTCTCAAAGCCCTGGTAAGTGCCTCGTAATGCCCAAGGATGTCATGACACACATTTTGGGAACCGCTGCCTTGGCATAGTGATGCACTTGTTGGGAATCCAGGGGGTATGGTTTTAGGCTATGCAACACTCTTTTAAAGAGGCTAATCTGGATAATACAGGTCTTATAAGTTTTGTACAGACAGGCCAAAAAATCTATAAATACTATGGAAGAGAAAAGTCTGCATGGATCTTGAAGAAAATTTTGTTAGGTTAGGATGTTGGTGTCAATAAATACATTTTTAAAAGCCACAAGAAACTTATCAAACATTGTGTCTTTTCTCATAATATTTACTTGAAAATTACATTCAGTATCAGTTGAATTTGAAACGTGTGTTATCGAGTACATCTTTACATTTCTTAAACATTAGCTTTACATTCTCTCTAAGTGGAGCACCATCAAGTGAGATGAAAGGTTCATGAATAACTGGTCAATCAATACGATAAAGAGGATGGTTGTTTCCAAACTATCTTGTTCGTTAATTTGACTGGGGCAGCTGGCTATCTGTTGGGGGGGAAAAGTACTTGAATAGATGGACCTTTCATTTGTTTTGGCAAGGTATTTCTTATGTTCTTGGTGAGGTGTTGCAGTCCTGGAGTCCTAGGCAGATGGCTAAACAGAAACCTGGGAATGGCTTAGTTTACTTGTGATTGGGAACTAAGTACTCTCCTTTATCAGTAAGTCTAGTTCCAAGTCATACTACCTTCTGCCACTCTGTTTTTCATTCACTTGAGACCAGTGAATATCTTAAGCAGTCTCAGAATTATAGCTTGTTTGATGTGGATCTTGGGTGTTCCACTTCCTGATGCTGCATTTTTTTTGCTACATCATGTTCTCTTTTATTTCAGTAGCTTAATTAGAAATTACAGAGTCATTTCATGGAACAATTGTTTTATTTAGAATCAACCAAGACTAAAACTCAGTTTTTACATCACTAAGAAGTAGTCAGAGAAATATGGACTGCATGACTGCTTATGAAAAAACAAAGTGCAATGCAATGTTTATAATAGGAGAGGCAGTAAAACTCATAATTATTGCAGTTCAGAATCCATTTGTGGATTGTAATGTAACTCTAGACTATGCTGGGCTATATTAGGATACTGTACTAGGGCTATCTACATGCTGGACATTAGAGATTGTTAAGAATATTCAATCAGCCTATATTGGCTAGCTGAAAGCAAGGGCCAAACTAGATGTGCACTTACATGTGTTGGAAAACTCCAGGCCAAACTTCCTTCTTTTCTTTTATTTTTACAGTACTACTGGAAAGGGCTTCTGAAACAAAGTGAAATTGCAGCAAGGGTAAAAGACTTTTAGCACTCTGCCCCATTGCAATTCTGATTACAATCAGGTGACCTTCTCATATTATGAAGGAAAATAGTAAAAAACTTCCTCTGAAAGTAGGTTTTCCTACTTTAACCTATTTTTGCCCAGCCAACTGGTGCACACATTTGTTCTATGTTGCTTATATGCAACATTGGGCAGAAATGGCTTAAAGTTACATGAGGAGTATGTGATTGGAACTCTAGCTGGGACAAAATACGGAAGGCTCATATTCCAGGTGTGGTTTTACCATGTTTCTGGTGTTATTTCTCAGCAGTATTGTGTATGTGAGAGAAACTGCATGCTGTACTGTCACATTTAAGTTCACGAGTAATTTGACCATAAGACAACAGGTAATAAACTTTATATAAAATTGTATCTGTTAGCTGTAACCAAGTCAGTATAATAGAAATATGAAAGTAAACAATGAATGTTGAATAATTCCTAGTTGTTCCGCAGGAGACCATTTCCAAGAATAGATGCATGAAATGATAACAAGCAAGAGTATTCATCTGGGCAAGACTCTATAATGGCTGGCAATATAGTTGGTTCCGAAGACCAACTTTATTTAGTGACTAGTGCCACAGACCAACCTTTTAGTACAAAGCTTTGCTAACATCTGTCTTCAGAATAATAAAATGTTAGGTTACTTTTACTTAAAATTTTTGACTACCTGGAACTAATTAGAGAGAGTGTTGACACTGAAGCAGCTATTAGAGAAGTGGGTATGATGAGTTTTGCTGTGTTTTACATTGGTTGAAAAAACATTTTTCCCCATTTAGCACATATTTGCTTACTTTGGAGGCTTGGAATGAATGTTCAATGGCAAACATAAAGACAGACAACTCTATATAAGAGAAGAAAGCATTTCTTTGTAGAGCAGGGGCTTACCAACTTTTCCTTTTCACTATGTTGAGTCCTACTCTGGAGGATCGCTCCCCTTCAGAAATAATATTTACAGTATGAGCTTCTAAGAGCAGGGTTAGGAAATTACAGTATTTGTTCCAGTATTTGTGCAGACTTGGACCTAACTGTCTGTGTTCTGTCGTCTCAACTACTTAGTACACCCAGCAGTATTTAAAGTCCAATAGATATTTAAAAAGAGCTTATTCCCCAAATGAAAAGCGCAGTCCAGTAAAAGTAAGAAATAGGCATGTAAATATTGCAGGCAAAGTAACCCTGCGGAAAGCGTTCAAAAGGTGTTGCATAGGAATAAGAAAAAGCAGTGTATTTAGGGAAAACGATGAAAATGTTTCTGAGGAAATTTGTCTGCCACCTGATCAAAGCTTTTGTTAAGGAATTTGTTTGACTATATTCTGAAAATCGAGTACACTGGATCTCTTGGGTCACCCCATCTATATACTTGTTGAAACTCTCAAGGAACTCTAATAAATTGGTGAAAAATAACTTCACCTTGAAGCAACTGTTCTATATATGGCAAGTTTGTACGTGTGTAGAAACTCTAGCCTTAGTGCTTCTGATCAGACTACCTCTCTCAGGTTTTTAGTGATGGGGGGGGAGGCCCATTATAGGTCTTCCTATTTCTATGTTTTGCTACATTTAAGTTCTCAACTTTTTGAGGAACTAGATGTAAACATTCCTTGCTTTTACATTCTTTACTGCTGTAGTCCTGCCTGTATACCTTCTGGGCTCACAGCATTTCCTTCATGGGCCATTATTGCAGAGGAGGAAGCTACAGCAGCTCTGAAACTGAGAGGGTGATGGAGAGGACTTATCCCCCCCTTTCCCAGCATCCAGTGCAGCTGCCACCACTGCTTCTTCTAATGCAGTGTTTCCCAAACTGTGAGTCAGGACCCACCAGTGGGATTGTTGGTGGGTTCTGAAACTGATAAGCTGGTAGTTTGCAAGGAAAATGTATTGAGCCCTATGGAAAGTGAAATTGATCTGCATATGGGCATTTACTTGTGAATAGGCTAATATGCCTCAGTCCACTTCTAAGGGTGGGCCAAGAGGAGCACCACCAGAATGGTCCTGACCCAATGAATACAGGTCCCAAAAAACACTTGAGAAGAAAACCACTTAACTGACTGGGAAAATGAGTCCTATGAAAAGTAAAAATGAACCACATGTGCATGTTTACTCATGAATAGGCAAATGTGCCTTTGCTCAAATCACAGGCCAGATGATGGGGAATGAAAGTTCACCAGAATGGTTCCAATCCGATGAACATGGAGCTCAACAAATGCTCCAAAAGGCTGCCCCCCCACCAAGGTGAAAGGGATAAAAACAGATGCTTGAGCAGCTGGTAAGGTGAAACTATTTTTTTTAGTGTCATAATGCTTTGTGGGTCCTGATTGTGTCATTTTAAGAAGTGAGTCCTGGTACTTAAAAAGTTTGGGAACAATTGTTGTATGCAGACAGAGGGAAACTAATGGCAGTGGCAACTTTGGATACCAAGAGAGAAAAGTGAAGCAGGGAGTGGTGGGGGGCTTACTATTGCCAACACTGCTTATTTACATGCACACATGTGCTCCTATATGTTACACACAGTAGCTCAAATTGAACCAAATTGGTGGAATTAGCAATACTTCTAGAGTGAGAGGACAGTTTTAGCATTGTCTGACACTGTTTTGGGATTATTGACATGGGTGAGCAATGCAAACAACCTCAAAACACCTCTGATAAATACTATTAGTAATAAATTAGGTTACCTGTGACTACGGGACTTTCCAAAGAAGATAGTTTATTAAAGAATGTAGGCAAACAAGAAAAAGGCACTCTCTCATTAGGCGTTCAGTCACAGAGCTTTAAATTATTGCAAGTGAAAGAAATACTTGGGAGTGGGGAGAGACACTCTTCTGCTGGTGAGGTTTTGAGTACGAAATCTGCCTAAGCAGCAAGGGCAGTGCTGCATTGTTCAGGGGGAGAAAAATAGAGGCTTCCTAACTGCTGGTCAGCATTGTAAAGCAAAAATGTGGAGGCTTTCAGCAGAGAAGAAAGCACCCTTAAATAGAGGGGTGGTGTCTAGGGGGAAGAGATCCTCAAAACATACAGCAGGGTGGGCACCTTGGCAAATGGCAAAATGGAGAAAAACTATCAACATGGACACCTTTACTGGGCAAAGAGATGACCCCAAAATGGAGGAGGTTTCTATGGAGAAAGAAGCCTCAAAGTGCAGCCTGATCACTTTCAGAAGTTTTAGAAGTGACAAATACTCTGTGTGGACACCTCCAAGGGATGGAGAAGTGACAGAATTCTGCTTCCGAAGGAGGTCCATTTATAGGACCTTGTACAAAGGAAACAAAAGCTTTTCTGGGTAAATAAAAGAGTTTTGAGCTTCTCTTTAGGCATGCAGCATAAGTTTCTTACCCTTCCAGGAGCACGCAAAAGATGGTTGTGAAATGGGAGATGTATTTGATGGGAGAGACTTCTTGGCATTGTTCAATCTGAAAAAATCTGAAAAGATTGTCCCTTGTTCTAGCCACTGGGCAGTTTTGAATCTTATTATGCAGCAAGACTTGTGTTTGCAGCAAAGATCTATAAAGATGGAACATCCAAATTTGCAAGACCCTGGGGAGAGATATACAGATGTCCTTCAACACCACAGCTTTCCTTCCTCAAAATGTCTCTTGATTAACATGATCTCTTCTGAGAGTTCAGCATGTGATGCTGAACCTTGCCTTACATGAGCAGAGCAAATTTCTGCTTGGCTTTCAGAAATGCCAGCCAGAAACCAAGATGGGGTTGGGTTAGGCTGCACATGTGTTGGGGGCATAGAGGATGTTTATAACATTACCCTTCTCCCTGGGTATCAAGTACCACTGCTACTGCTTCATCTAATGACTGTAGAGGGAATGCTGAGCGCTCTCATGGTTACTCATGGCTGTAGAGGGAATGCTGAGCTCTCAGGGTTACTTCCACAGGCCATTAGAGGAAGTGGTGGTGGCACTGGATGTAGAGGCAGTCCCTCCTCATCCTTTTCTTGGAGTCTATGGCTATTGCTGCTGCTACCACCTCTCACCTCTTCTCAGTTTTTCTCTGTGGCCATCTTAGGAAGTGGCAGCACTGGATACTGAGAGAGGTAATCTCCCCCATTTACCTCTCCCCCTCAGCATTCAGGGCTACCGCTGCTTTCTTTTGTGGCACTGGAAGGAATGCTGGGCATCCAGATTTGAGAAGAGAGGCGCAAGTCCTCCCGATCTTTCTCTTTTATGCTCCCTTTCAAAAAGAGGATGGACCAAGTCTGGGCCCTATGGTGGTGATAGATGAGTGCAAGGTACTTCCTGCTGCCAGACACAAAGTTCTCAACTCATGTCGCAGATAGTTGACCTTGTGGGGGCAGAGGCGAACTGGTTTATATGTGTTCAGGTCTACATACCACTCGCTGCAGGCCCTATCCTGACCTTATTCCATTATTTTTTATGGGAGAAAATTCCCCTGTTGAAGCAAAATGAAAGACAAGGATGTGTGTATGGTCTTCGTTTACCTTTATTTCCATTATTTCTTATAGAGGAAAACTCCCCTTTTACAAGTTTTGCTATAAATCTAGGCCTTCAAACTTCAACTTATAAAGAAGACCCCCGTACCCAATATGCTGATTGTAGGATCCTTTGGTCATCTTCCTATTGTTAGATATTGTTATTGTTAATAATATTTACATACTGGTTCTTCAATAAAAAACATTCAGAAAGTGCCTTACATAGCAAATAGAATAAGAATTTTGTAAGCCCTTTTGAGCAGTGAACCATCTCAAAAAACTGGGTGCATATGATTGTGTCCATATGTTCTATTTCAGCTTTTCATAGTATATTTCAGTAGAGCCCATACTGCTAGCAGTGACTTGACTATCAATTGTATATATTTAGTTTCCTTTTAGCCAATTCGCTTGCTGACTATACCATTCCCTTTTGAAATAAAATGACTGATAGCCTGCCCACGAACATGTTGAGCTAAATAATATTGTTATTGTTGCTAGGAGACTTAAATTACAATCCTAAGTATGCTTGCTTAGAATCAAGTACAATTGAAATATTCCTAGATAAACACAATTAGGTTTGTTGTTAGACTTGACCATCTTGCCAAATCCTTGGCAGCTCTTGTGATATCGCTGCCTTAAGTTTACGTTTATCCCTATCATGGCCTGAGTTGTCATTACTTAGGCAGTCTGAATTGTCATGTTCTCTGTTGCCTCTCTGATTTACAAACATTTTATTCAGTTTCAGAAGGGTGACTGTATTAATCTCTAGCAGAAACCACTAGCAAATGTACTATAGTAAAAACTTTTATGGTATACTTCACTTCCTCTGATATAAAGTATCATTGTAAGTAGGCAGGTCTGTGTGCATGTATGTGTACTAAAAAGCTGGTGTTGGATTGCAGGAAATGCTATCTGACACAAGGCATAGTCTTGTGATAAACTTTAAAGAGTACAGGATGAGTATGGTGATTAACAATAGTGGGTAATAGGTGACATCCTCCAAGCAGTCCTAGGTCAATTATCTCTGTAATGTGATAGAAATATTTGGTCCTTATTAAAACTAGAAACAGTAAATTTTGTTATGATGATTGATCCCAATTCAGCTGTTTCTTACTTTGATACTTGTTTATTAAAGTAATTGAAGGTATGTCTTTAGTAATTTGTAGCCAAATATTTTGCAGATTAAATTAATGTAAAATTTCTTCCTCCTGTTCCTATGTGTCCAAATCTTGCATTATTTTATTCACTTTTTTTTTCTGCCAACAACACACTTTCCTCCTATCTGAGGTTCATGAAATATAATCAGAAGGTAATTGGATGTAAAATCTACCTGAAAGCATGATCTTCCAAACATGGATGAATGGTTCTCCCAGTTAATCCATGTAGTTTGGATCATGGATTGCTAACCTTCAACACAGTTAATTCAGGCAGCAGGCTTTTATAGCATGCCTAGTCAGGAGGGCCTGTAACCCAGACTTGTGCTGTTCTGTAGTGCTCTGCAGCTAGGAATACAAGAGGCAAAATCCTCTTGAGGCACAACAGTGCTACATACGTACTGTATTTTCATAGTTTGAGGTACCCCTGGTCTAGATCACAGGGTGCCATAAGTACAAGTGAACAAGATAGCAATTCCTAGAATACTTAAATCAACTGCTTTTCAAATAAGTGGAGTAATTTCTGATGTGAAGGCAGAAAGCCCTGGAACAGAAATAGAAAGGAAACAGGAAAGCAACCAAATGTTCAGACATATCATTTGACTTTGTCTTAATAGTTTGAACTCTGAATGCATTTATGGAAAATGTCTTGCTGTTTCAATGAAACTTTCAGGTCTAAACATCAGTCATAAATGGCTTTGAACTTACTAAGGAGGTATAATTGGAAAATAAATGACAGTATTTAAGATTGTTAATGAACACAAAACCGGATGCTGCTAATTATCTGTCGATGGTTGCTCTGTCATCACTTGTCACCTGATGCAATATCATCATGTATAGGCTGGGATTTAGCAGAAATGTCTGTTCATGTTTGATGTTACAGTGTGGCATTGGCTCGCTGTTACTGGAATTTTTCTTTCAGATATCTATATTTTGCCTTTCTTCTCAGGAGCACACACCAGTTTTCCACCTTTTGTGAGGCTGATTTGTTCAGCTCAGTGAACTTGGCTAAATTAAACTGGATTTAAGCTGAATATCCTAGCTACATCTGACTCTCCCCACCCCTTCCAATGCCTGATAGTTTGATATAAGTTGCATATACAAAGGTCTGACGCATACTGGAAATTCTTAAATTCTCACATCTGCATTTCAACCCACCTTTTCAAGCTTTAACGTAAGGGTTGGTTTATCAGCATAGGCAAACTTAAGTATGCAATCTTTTTCAAACTAAGGCTCAGTCTATACACTTCACAGAATGAGAATTCTGGACTGCCCCACCTTGGATTATAAATGTGGGGGTCATATTTTAGAATATTCTCCTATGAAAAACCCCTTGCTTAGTTTACTAAATATGAACATTTGAAGGAAAGCTTAAATCAGGAAGAGATCTGAGCTATTGGCTCCTATATGGACATTTTTCATGGGGAAGTATTTGAAAAAATGACTTCCCACCTGCAATCTGAAGGTAAACAGGCCAGAATTCTACAACCCCGCTGTGCATAACATGAAGCCCAGCTGAATTCAAGCATAGTATTTATCTATTGTCTTCTAAAGCATCGGTTCTCAAGCTTTTTAGCATCAGGTCCCAGTTTTTCAAAGGACAGTCTATTGTATCTATCATCCCATTCTGTTTAGCCCTACTGACTATCCACTTCTGCAGCTCCCAAGGGCTCCACCTATGTCATGCTCTTCACTGCAGTGTTCCACTCCTTCCTGCCACCTGTCCAGATGAGAACGCTGTCAGCTGCGACCCATCTAACAGGTCCTATATCGCTGGGAGGGGGTGGAAGCAGCTTCCTCTGCCACTATCAGTGTCTATTCCCACTGCATCATGCTGTGCCTGCTGGGTTGTGTCCCAGTAGGCGTTGCATGCAGTCTGCTGACGGCTGACCACAACCCACCAGAAATAGGCTTACAACCCAGTCTGAGAACTGCTGTTCTAAGAATGTTAGTTTATATGCCTTCTTAGAACTTCACATGTTACAGTTTTTTGGAGCTTTTTGCTAAAAATATTAACCAATATGATTTGCAGATAAAACTTTAGAACATCTTTCTCCTTTTATCAGCAACTTTCATTACTCCGTTGTGGATTAATACAAGAAATGACACAAAAATGATTATGCGCATGTAATACTGGAATCGTATGACAAACCACTCCTCTTATGATACTAAATTGAGAAGATAATTTATTTAAATCTGTATTTATAAACATATTGTTGAGAGGTTTTTCTTTCTCTTTATAAGTGCTTAAACTTTCTTCACTATGTTAATTTCCTTAGCTGGCAGTTTCTTGAAAGGAAACACAGCAAGAGCTTCATTCTCCAATTTAATATGTTCCATAAGAAGCCAGAAAGTATGTTTACTTGCAGCTCTGAGTTCTGACCTTTTTTAAAAAAAAATCTGTTGTTTACCTGAAAGGATGAAGAGATTGATTGTTCATTACTTGAAATTTTCTAGGCCTACAGACCCTGCCTACAGGATTATAATCTAATGGATGTAGTACCAAGGGAAATGGGGAAAGATGAGGGAAACAAGTCAGTTAAGGTGCCACCTTCAAGGTTGTATAATGACTGAAATTGCCACTGAGTGGACAGTTCACTTTGGGGAGGAACCAGCTGGCTGGAGGGAGCAGTGCTTTCTCACTTGTCGCTCTGCTGTATCTAAGACAAATGGCTACTAATAAGAGTTCTGAAGTTTCACCACTTGGTGGTGACAATGTATTTGTCCATAACTGAAGGTTAATAACTAGGTAGACTGCTCATCTCAGAGGTGATAGTGATGTGCCTATAAGTTGCTTGAACCTTCTCTTTCAGAACTTAGATATGTTACCTGAACAAACACACACAACATAAGAAAGATACTGTTGTTTGGGTGATAAAACTACTAGTAAATTAGAAATTGTCCATTCAAAAATCCCCAAGGTGTGCCTGCTCAGATACTTTAAACCCTAGTTCTAGTTGTAAATTTTTATCATCTTGTAGTTGCATAGTTAAGCCAGTACAATAAGCCTGGCTAGAAATTACTAAAGAAAAACATTGTGGTATTCAAAGGTTTTTGGCAGGAATACTGAAATGGGACATGCCTCCTTAAATACGTAAGTGCAGTCTGTCAATATATGTATATTGTACATGTGCGTATATATGCACACATACAACAAAGTAGTATCTTGATTATTCTGGATGAGTGGAAACATTTGAAAAATAATAAAATAATCCACTGCCAGTTTGATTCTGGTTACTAAATCTGGTCTCGCCTAACAAAAGGAGTTATGCTCTTCTGGATAAAGCTCAAACTCTGACTCTTAACTTATTTTTGAGTACTCAAGCCCCGCAAGAAACAGTGTGCCATATGAACTTAATAGAAACAGCATAAGAACCATTATTTCATGTGCAAAGTTCAGAAGATTGGAAGGGTGCATTACAATCAAATAGACATTTTGGACAATGCCTTTGCTGAGTGCACAAATGACCTCTCCACGTAAAGTGAATATACCTAAAATAAATTGCTAGAGGTTGTTCCTCAGTTATTGAGGGTCAAACTACATGTGATGTGCCAGTTCCATGATAGGAACTCCCAATTTTTTCCCCTTTAGAAAGGGGTAGAAGGTAGTAATTAGAACCAAGGCTTTGGGGGAAGGAGAAATCTAATCCTTTTCACCGGCAGCCTTGATCCAAATCATATTCCCCAAGCTGCTAAATATTGTGCACATCAGTTTTCCCCTTGCATCTAATAATAATTTTGGGATGGTGTGGCTAATTTAAATCAGATATTCAGCTTGGTAGAATGGTTGCTTCTTGGAAAAAAAAATGTTGGAAGTTGCCATTGCAGTAGATCATATCATGTTGAGGTTAGCCCTGAGGGAATCTGTCAGTTTGTGGCTGCATTTAACTTGTAATACCTTCGCTTAATTCTCTGGCACATGGACATCATTCTGAATTTTTCTTTCCTGGAGTTCTTTCATTGGTTCCTCATATTATTCTTTTGTAAATGAGTGTTTTGTCTGCTTAGGATTGAGACATGTGTAATTTTTATTCCTCATAGACCTAAAACTTTCAGGGACAATTATTAACCAAACATGGATTGTGAATTAGACTAGGACAACTTGTATAGATGGGCACAGATTTGATTTTTAAATTATACATACAATTCCAGCATAGATTAACTGACAAATAATGTCCAACACTATTGAACATAAGAGCAACTCCAAAATTAAACCACCTGCCTAGAATGTGATTAATGTTTAAGTGCTAGTGGAACATGAGAAAGGGACAATTTTGGGGGGGGGGGGTAGGCATTCCACAGGAAGGGTGCCACCTGAAAAATGACCTCATATGTGTCATATCCTCTTAGACTTCCACAGGCAGTGGAACAACATGAGAGAACCTCAGCAGATGATCTTTGGGAAATAAGCAGATTTATTTGGGGAGAGACAGTCCTTAAGGTACTGTGGCCCCAAGGCATTTAGGGCTTTAAGGGTTATGACCAGGACTTTAAATTTATATCTGGAATTGGACCAGCAGCTGACACAACAGCAGCCTTATAGGATCTCAACATTTGGTGCTGGTCAACACTCTAGCTGTAGCATTATTTTCAGTTCCCAAGTGATTTTCAAGAACAACCCCACGTAGAATGCATTTTATAATCTAATCTTGATATAACGGATACATAAGTAGTTGTTACAGTTTCTCTAATCTAGTAAGGGGCATAGTTGGCACACTAACCCAGTAATGGACCAGCCCTGCTACATGCCCCGGTGCAAAGGTTCGCAATGCTGCCCCCCTGCTTACTCACTGCTATGGAGCCTCACATGATGTTGGGACTGACTGGGAAAGCATTCAGAGGCTTCCCAGCGGTCTTAAACCGTACTTGTGGGAAATCAGAAGTATACTTAAGATCATATTGGAAGCATCAGAAGGCTTCCCATGTGGTCTAGAGTGCTGTATGGATGCAGCACTTGGAGCATTTGCCCCCCTGGCCAGTCACTGCACTAACCGGAGCTAGGTGAAGACCTTCTGGTCACAGCTACCACATGGCATTTTGGAGTGCAGCTCTGTCCAGCACATGCTGATATTCTATTACCAAGTCAACAAATCTCCTTATCAATAGCACTTCTGTCTTGTCTGTATTTAATTTCTTTTCCCTTTTCTGTTGTAACCAAATACTTTGTAAAGTTTAGATCTTATCTCTGTGTTACTTGATCTACATTGATCTTTAATGGAACGAAACTGCTTGCATAATAAATGCACCATTTCCATCATTTTCAGAAATGGCCCTCTCTGGTGCCTTATGTACTTCTCTTCCATTGGTTTCCATCCCTTTATAAGCTTTTTCTTGTTGTTGTTGTTATTGTAATACAGGATTTATATACCGCCTTTCTCACTGACTCTCACAGTGACTGATTCTTACAGACCCAAGGCAGTTCACATAGGCAGGCTATCGCCAGACTCCAGTTTTTTTTAGCAAATGGAGTTTTTACAATTAATGTTCTATGAGAAACTCATTGAACTCCTCATTTCCAGATGTCTTCCCTCATGGTGTGGTGGTCATTCTTTTTGCTGACACATGCTATCTGAGCTTCTAGCAGGAGCAACCACAAATCAGGCAGGTGTTCATTCTTGGCAGCTAATTTCCACACTCCACCTTAGCTTATTGCTGTGATTCCTTCACCCTCTAATGGGCCTGGTGATCAACAGCGACTCCTCCTGGCTCCATCCTCTCACAATGGTTTATAAGCTGTGTTGGTTTCTCTTCCAAAGTATGGTCAGGGTTACTCCCACTTAGCTTCTTTGGGCAAAGCAACAGCTTAATCTCTAGGACACCCCTCCTTTATAGGGCTGCAGACCAGGGGTGCTCACAACTTTATCATCTAACCTCATTAGGTCAATGGCACTTGGGGTGGCAAACTGAATTTATGTCCTTCCTATGCAGGGGTCTCCAAACCTCAGCCTGGGGCCACATCTGACCCTCCAGAGCAGTGGTTCTCACACATTTAGCACCAGGACCCGCTTTTTAGAATGAAAATCTGTAAGGATCTGCCAGAAGTGATGTCATGACCAGAAGTGACATAAAGCAGGACATTTTTAACAATCCTAGGCTGCAATCCTACCTACACTTACCCAGGAGTAAGTCCCATTTACTATCATTGTTAAAAGAATATACATAGTAGCTTGTTAAAAGTACAGATCTGTAACATTTCCGCAAATGCAGTCATGGTAGCACCAAGTCTAATCTATTAAAAATAAAACATTGAAATGAATGGGGACCCGCCTGAAATTGGCTTGTGATCCATGTAGTTCAAACTGCAAGCAGGACTGTCCCCTCCATAGTTTATCCTGTTTATATAATTTAAATGACATGTATCACAAAGAACAGGTGTCTGCTGATCAAAAGCTCCGTGTGCTTGGATTGCTGTCAACACCATTGTGTCCTGGGAAAATGCCTTGCTAGTGTTGGTTCCAGTGATGGGGAAAAATGAGACACCATCCAAGGAATTGGTGGAAGCAACTTTTTGTGACTCAAATTGGGCCACATCTTAGTGCAGGAGTGTTCAAATGATTTAGCACTGGGACCCACTTTTTATAATGATAATCTGTTGGAACCCACTGGAAGTGATGTTATGGCTGGATGTGACATCATCCGTTAGGCTTTAAAACTAAGCCCCAATCTGTCAAAGATCCCATTACACAGTGTTCTTGTGCATAGCTCGGAATTCAAACATTTCCACTTAGATGTTAAACCACACAGCCCCCCCCCCTTCCAGCATCCCATCTTCCCACCTATTCAGGGCAAAGCACCATGCCTCTCTACCATGAGGAACCCGTCCTGCTGAGCAGCTCTGTACCCTGTATTTTTAGCTCTGTATTTTCATTGGCATCTGAGTTAGGTGTATGTGATCCGCTTGAAATTGGCTCACGGACCACCTGGTAGGTTCCGACCTACAGTTTGAGAAACACTATCTTAGTGCTAGGGAAGTGTAAAATAGTGTATGACATGGTCTGAAGTGGAAGAACTGAGGGGATTTTCTATCTGAAGACTTGGTGATCTATCTAGTGGCAGTCAGACAGTGCTAATGACCCACTTATCTGACAGTGTTTTGTTTGGGCCTCTGTCTGATGCTCAGCCTTGGGAGCTCCAATATCATATGCATCAGGCACCTTACTAGTGTTCCTGAGCTTTCTAGTTGCACATACTAACAGTGGCTGGTCACCATAGGTGCTCTGCTATCATTTTACTCTGTGTAGTTATATAAAATCATGTTCATGTATGCAAACTTGTTTAGGCAGATATGAAGCAAGATGTGGGACTGCTTAGCTGGGAGCTGTTTCTCAGGGCAGGAAGATATTGTCTCTTGAGAAGAGTTTTGGAAAAGATGAGATCTAGGATGTTGACCAATACAGACCATTCACTGCAGGAGGCTGGGCTAAGGTAGCAAGATTGCAGTAGAATATGGTAGAAGTGGGATGCAGCTTATTCTCTTTTGGATGTATATGCGTAAGTTTTGTTCAGATAATTCGTGGCAGAAGGAACAGCTGCTAGGTGATGTCTCATTTGAGTTTTGGAATAGTATGTTGCGGAAAGATGAATTTTTCAGATTTTGTATGCATAACTCCTGTGGGAGTCTTAAGTGTGCATATTAAATTATTTGGATTGAATTTGTCACAAAACAATGGACTGAATTTGTGCAAGTGAATAAAATGCCTACCTGTTGCAAACTAAAAATATCTTTTGACAATTAAAAGCTTTTGTTCTTCACTTGGTGTATTTGATGTCCAGTGTAGTTAAATTTTGGGATACTGCATAAACATTTGTCTGTTGCTTCAGAAGCTGTGGTGAAGATTGCTTTTAAATTTGAATGTCACATAAACAAATGTGAGAAATGTTTTTCACAGACCTGTGTCCTTAAAAATGCAGTGTGTGCTGGTTGTCATAATTCCCCTAGGAGACCTGGAAAAATATTTTCTAATATCTAGGTGAAGCATCTATTTTTTTTAGGTGTTGAGAGCAACTTTGGTGCCTGGAACTTCTTTTCGATCTATCCTCTAATTTCATATCTGAATACTTATAACTAGAATTTTCTGTTTCCCTCTCATTGCTCTCATGGTTTCTGTTTACCTTCGCATAAGTGTTTGAGATTATGTTCGAGAAACCTTAGTGTGCTTGGCAGCAGGCTTTTGTCTATCCACTAAAGAAAAGAATATTGCTGTCAGTCTCTGAAAGCATAATGTGACTGTCATTTGCCTCCCACATATGCTTTCAAAGAGAACTTGTTTGGTAAAAGGAAATGAAGGTACACTTATTGCAAGGTGTGGTTATAGCAACTTATAAAAAAATAGTTACTAGAGAGCTACTGAGTGATACATCTTATTTTGAGAATGGCATTAAATGGTTAAAAAGTTCTATATAATAAGAGTTGCTAGAAATTGAAATGGATTTTTGAGATATTAAAAATGTAGGTGTTCAATAACCACGCATTCTGTTGGAAAGCTTGCATAATAAAAGCAACTGTCAAGAACAAAATGTAATCCCAATTGTTCAGTATGGCCTCAAAGTCGTGTTTTGGGATTGCCCTTTACCAGCAGCAGCATAGATGTTACTCGTTTTCACAGAAGGGATTTGAACCCTATCTCCTTTCCCTTGACTCCTACCTCCTTTCTTTTTGTGTGCTTGGACTGCTCTAAAAGGGTTTTACTTCTGAACAGCCTCAGCTGAATCTTTCCTCTTCAGTCACATGTATTTCACTTGAGTTTAGTGACACTGGGATTTTGGTCATGGATTGATTTGGGTGCTCCTGTGTAATATTTCAAAATACAAAAGGTGATAGTGGGGAGAAGGAAATGAGTTCTATCTCTGTTCACTGCTGCCTGACCTGGTCTCTTACACGTGTTCTATATTTTAATCATTTCATTTACAAATCTAGTAAAAAGCATACTTCAGTTGTGTCATTGGTGCAGACGGTTTATGCTTGTGCCTGATTTGTACTTAATAATACAAATCATACAATCATAATAATACAAATATTAATACGGTAATAATTTGTACTTGTGTTACAGATTTTGAAATATATCCTGGGAAAACTGAATCAAATTATGTAATTTGTATAATTTTGAATTTTAAGGAAAAGAAGCTTACTATATTTCCTTAAATTTAATTAAAATAAAAATCTAATTTTTAATCTAATCTAATTAATTGATTTTTTAAAAAAAATCTAATCTAATTAAAATAAAAACCAACCAGACCTCCTGTTCTCCCATGTTGCTAATAGTTTTTTTTTTCCTTTCAACAGAAATGCAGCAAGTTTTGGATAACCTTACAGACTTGCCACCATCAGCAGGTGCTGAAGAAATAGACCTTATTTTCTTAAAAGGAATTATGGAGAATCCTATTGTAAGATCTCTTGCTAAGGTAACAAAGTCTATCCGTTAAAACTGTTTATCGAACACTGGGTCAGGACCCACTAGGTGGGTCGCATAACACCTAGCTCAGCTACCATTGAAAATACAGAACTGAAAATAAGGCTACAGAGCTATCAGGCAGAACGGGCTCCCTGTGGTAGAAGGACATGGTACTTTGCCCTGGATAAGTGGGAAGATGAGATGCTGGAAAGGGGGGGGGGCTGTGTGTTAGAGAAGGACCCAAGTCTGCATTTTGCTGGCGTCTAGGCTAGACGCCAGCACCACATCCTGTGGCAAGGAGTTCCACAGACCGACCACGCGCTGAGTAAAGAAATATTTTCTTTTGTCTGTCCTAACCCGCCCAACACTCAATTTTAGTGGATGTCCCCTGCTTCTGGTATTATGTGAGAGTGTAAAGAGCATCTCCCTATCCACTCTGTCCATCCCCTGCATAATTTTGTATGTCTCAATCATGTCCCCCCTCAAGCGTCTCTTTTCTAGGCTGAAGAGGCCCAAACGCCGTAGCCTTTCCTCATAAGGAAGGTGCCCCAGCCCCGTAATCATCTTAGTTGCTCTCTTTTGCACCTTTTCCATTTCCACTATGTCTTTTTTGAGATGCGGCGACCAGAACTGGACACAATACTCCAGGTGTGGCCTTACCATAGATTTGTACAACGGCATTATAATACTAACCGTTTTGTTCTCAATACCCTTCCTAATGATCCCAAGCATAGAATTGGCCTTCTTCACTGCCGCCGCACATTGGGTCGACACTTTCATTGAGCTGTCCACCACCACCCCAAGATCTCTCTCCTGATCTGTCACAGACAGCTCAGAACCCATCAGCCTATATCTAAAGTTTTGATTTTTTGCCCCAATGTGCATGACTTTACACTTACTGACATTGAAGCGCATCTGCCATTTTGCTGCCCATTCTGCCAGTCTGGAGAGATCCTTCTGGAGCTCCTCACAATCACTTCTGGTCTTTACCACTCGGAAAAGTTTGGTGTCGTCTGCAAACTTAGCCACTTCACTGCTCAACCCTGTCTCCAGGTCATTTATGAAGAGGTTGAAAAGCACCGGTCCCAGGACAGATCCTTGGGGCACACCGCTTTTCACCTCTCTCCATTGTGAAAATTGCCCATTGACACCCACTCTCTGCTTCCTGGCCTCCAACCAGTTCTCAATCCAGGAGAGGACCTGTCCTCTAATTCCCTGACTGTGGAGTTTTTTCAGTAGCCTTTGGTGAGGGACCGTGTCAAACGCCTTCTGAAAGTCCAGATATATAATGTCCACGGGTTCTCCTGCATCCACATGCCTGTTGACCTTTTCAAAGAATTCTATAAGGTTTGTGAGGCAAGACTTACCCTTACAGAAGCCATGCTGACTCTCCCTCAGCAAGGCCTGTTCGTCTATGTGTTTTGAGATCCTATCTTTGATGAGGCATTCCACCATCTTACCCGGTATAGATGTTAGGCTGACCGGCCTATAGTTTCCCGGGTCCCCCCTCTTTCCCTTTTTAAAAATAGGCGTGACATTT
Source organism: Tiliqua scincoides (assembly GCF_035046505.1). Lineage (NCBI taxonomy): Eukaryota > Metazoa > Chordata > Lepidosauria > Squamata > Scincidae > Tiliqua > Tiliqua scincoides. Next base: position 36,739,235 of record NC_089825.1, read on the forward strand.
GCTATCCTCCAATCTTCTGGTACCGTGGCCGTTTTGAGGGACAAGTTGCATAATGAGTTTCTGGAGGAAAAATCCATTATGGGGTACAAGCCATGCTGTGTATGCGCAACCTCCTGATTTTAGGAATGGGTTAAGTCAGAATGCCAGATGTAGGGGAGAGCACCAGGATGAGGTCTCTTGTTATCTGGTGTGCTCCCTGGGGCATTTGGTGGGCCGCTGTGAGATACAGGAAGCTGGACTAGATGGGCCTATGGCCTGATCCAGTGGGGCTGTTCTTATGTTCTTATGTTCTTATGTTCTGAGCTGGAATGTTTGAATTCCAAGCTATGCAAAATAACAGCCCAGGTGTGCTGTGTAATTGGAACTTTGGCTGATCTTGCTTAGGTTTGCAGTCTAAATTGCTGATGTAACTTTCGGCCATGACATCACATCCAGTGGGGCACTGACAGATTGTCATTCTAAAAAGTGGGCCCCAGTACTAAAACACTTGAGAACCAATGTGTTAAAGAATATTAACTCTAGAATGTAGCATGAAGTTTAGCTTGGGACCTGCTAATGTAGGATTGCTGGATGCTCTGAAGTCTCTAGACCAGCAATTTTTAATCTTTTTCATCTGTATCTCTGAGAAGCTGCTAAAATTGTTAAGGGGCATCAGTTTTTTTGCGATTGTCAAGGCACACTGCACTATCAACCAGGGGTTCACATCCCCCAGTGGCTCTGCTAATATATGACCCTCTCCCAAACACAGCACAGTGATTGAAAATTGCTGCCCTAGACCATTTGTGCTACTGATGGACTTCATGGAGCTATGTGCAGTGAGGGCTAGAGATCTGTCCCCTTCCCAGTACGGATTGTGCTTCCCTGCATTAGCAAGACTCTGGGTGAAGAGAGGTAGGCAAAGTTTGGCTCATGTCAGCGGAGGCTTCTACATACCCAGTAGTGTCAACCTTTTGGGCCCATTTCTTTTAGCAGTTTATCTGATCATTTTAACATGGTGCCAAAAATAAAATCCAGAATTCACTAGCAACTCTAAATCTATGATTTTACAATAACTGGTTTAGGCAAATGACTGTGTAATAATAGAATCCGCTCACAGTATTTTGTACTTCATTTCAATCAGGGACATTGATTTGTTTTTCTTAAACTTGTAGCTGCTGAGGAGATGAAATAAATACTGTATACACTTTGTATAATTGAATTACAAGGAGATAAGTGGATTGTTACTCATGAAACAACAAAGTCTTAAGTTCATAAAAGCCTATGCTGAAATACATAGGTTAACCTCCAGAGTCCTACAACACTTGTTTTTGTTACAGCAGACTACCCATCTCAGCAGTGCTTATGATGGAAACTATAGATCATGAGAACTCTTCAATTCTCTTTCTAAAGGGGTAGCTTCCTTTTTTAAAAGAGAGATTATTGTACTTTGACAATCTGGAATTATTAAATATATGGGGTTCATGCTTTCCTAGAATCACTTTTCCTCACATCAAGATCGTATGTTCGCACAGAGAGCAGTGCCTCAATTACAGGAAAATGAGCAGGCCCATTTAGTCTTTAACTGGAAAATGAATGTTTAATTTTTTATAGTGGAACTTGAAACTGTATTAAGGAAGAAAGTGGGAAACAAGATTAACTTCCGTTGCCAATATCACTAAGGGCCCAATCCTATGCTTGCCTGGCGCTGCACAGTGGCGCTATAATAGTTGATTCCCTTACCTCATGTAGAGCTCCAGTGGCCCTGATGGCTGTACTCAGATCTGTGACAGCTGTTTAGATGACGCAGAGCCAAGGAGACTTGTGTCTTGGAAGTCTTGGAAGAAGGAAAGGGATTTGGCGCCAGCCTCTTCTGCCATCCTTACCACCTTCCAGGGTAAGGCCTGAACTATCCTGGGCTGCCCATCCCCACCTTTCCCCAGCCCAGAAACACCTTCCTGCTAAGCAGCAGAGCACTCACCACTAATGGGCGCTTGACATCCTCCCTCTGGAGTGGAGGCCCAGTCTTGACTGGCATTGGCCTCCCTGGCTGCTGCAACATGCCTTATGGAGCGCATGATGCTGCTCATACTGAGGATCCGGCTGTTAATCTCTTATCACTTTTAAGTCTGTTTAAAACCATGGCTTTCATAGAATGTTTAAGTTGGAAGGAACTTTGGAGATGATCTAGAGTAGACTGACCCCATACTCAGTAGAGCTGATTATAGCAAGCTTAACAGGTGGCCATCCAGCCTCTGCTTGAAAATTTCCAAAGTGAGCCCACAGAGGCAGAGCCCACAATTGCACAAGGCAGACTGTTCCAGTGCCAGATAGCTTTTAAGAGTTAGGAAATTTTTCTTCTTCAACACACTGGTTCTAGCCCTGTCCTAAGGAATCATAGAAAGTAGTTCCTTTCATAAAGAGCATTGGGGGGCTTCCAGCAACCACGCACTGATCTAGGGCACTAGTGCCTAGTGTCAGGCACTCATTCCCTTCCCATTTCCCACTCTTACTCTGGGTTTAGAAGTGCAGCTTAGTGGGACAAGACTTGGTAGATCTAGCCTGCTGCCACCAGCTAAGAGATCCAGTTCCCAGAGGGGTTCCCTGAACAAAACCCTTCCCCAATAATAGTTTTCAGGATTTTTGTTGCACCCACTCTGACAGTAGTATCTGCAGAGCAGGAAGGCTGACAAATCCACTGTTCCCAGAACATGGTTTTAAACATAGAGGTTATATTAACAAATGGATTAACAGAAGGGAAAACAATATAATCAGGCTTGTTAGCTCACAGCTAAGTGACCCAAATGGTGCTGTATCTGCAAGAAAACCTCACATGTGCGAGTCCTGCTGGATTCTTGGCTGAGAATCTGGATCACAACTTAGCCTAGCCTGAGCTGAAGTTACCAAGAGCTTCTAACGTCTGGAGTGGGAGGACAGACCAGCATAAACTGAATGGTCACTGGTTATTACTTGGTCCCCCTGGGGGGCTCTCCCCAGCAGCCTTCCACGCCGATCCCCAGAGAGTAGGCCCTCCATCTTGCTCAGTCAGGAGTGCCCAGGAAAGAGAGAATCTATTCAGGCCTAATGGCCTTTTCTTTAGGGCCACCCACTGGCTCCTTGATTGGCTAGCTCTGTTGGAACCTGAAGCATCTCAGAATTGGAGGAAAAATCCTCCACAATGAAGTGCAACTGTTTCACTGCAACAGCCTTTCAGATGCTTGAAGACATCAGTCATATCTCCCCTTCATCTTCTCCAGACAAAACATCCTAAGCTCTTTTAACCATTCCTCTTAAGACTTGGTTTCCAGACCCTTCACTATCTTTGTTGCCCTTCTCTGATCTCCAACCTATCAATGTCTTTCATAAAATGTGATCCCCAAAACTGGACACAGCATTGCTGGTGAGCTCTGACAAGTGCAGAATAGAATGTTTTTACTTGTCTGGACTCTGTACCAGTCACTACAGCCAAGTTTTTTTTTTGGGGGGGGGGGGAGAAGGGGCAGCTGCCTTAGATTTTGGCTCATATTTTGGTTGTGACCTGTTGATACTCCCAGATCTTTTTTATAAATGCTGCTGCCAAGCCAGGTTCTCTCCCCCCCCCCCCCAGTCCTATATATGTGCCCCTCCAAGTGCAGGACTTTAGTTTGATCCTGAACTTTATTTTGCTGGTATGGGCCCCGTCATAGGGACTGTCAAAATGATCTTGATTTGAAGTCCTGGGAATTGTTTGGACAAAGTGCTGAAAATGCCATGTTGGAGATCACTAACAACTGCCACAGAATTGCAAATCCTACTGGGTTGAGAAAATTGTTGTTAAATCAGTTTTTATAGTGCAGATGTGTCTTATTGCTTCCACGGAGTTCTGTGCTGACTGTAGCATCTATTACTGCTACAGGTAGGGAGACATAATCACTGTTCAGAAGGAGCACATGTGACTTTTAATATTCAAGTTTAGAGACACTTGTTTGATAACTACCATTTCAAAATGTGCTGTGTCTTGGCATGCAAATCCTAGCATGCTGTTTTCTGAAAGAATAATTTTTAGCAGAAACCATACAGTGAGTGAAGCAGAGTTGTTGAAACTGCGAGAAGCCTCATAACAAAAGGTGAATCAAAGGGACTGTTCCTTTTATTAAATGTTCTGTAATTTTCATAGGCTCATGAGCGTCTGGAAGATTCTAAGCTTGAGGCTGTAAGTGACAACAATCTGGAACTGGTAAATGAGATTCTTGAAGACATCAGTCCACTAATAAACAAAGATGAAAACATTGCAGAATTGGTTGGCATCCTGAAGGAACCACATTTTCTGGTAAGGCTTTCCATCTTAACAATTTAAAAAACACACCAAAAAACTTATTCTGTTGCAATATATAAACATGTTAAATTGTCATTAAGTCAAAGCATTGTGACCTCAATTCAGAGGTTAGCTATGCATAAACCTGATGAAATCAGTAGTGTTTCACAGTTATGATTAACTTGTCTTGATTTTAATTCAGGATTCAGTCCTGACTAACTGTTCTGAATTGGGGCCTACATACACTGTTGTTTTAGTTAAGGAAAAATAAACTGGTAATGCAAATTAGTAAAGATTAGTTGACATGTGAATAGATCTTGTGAAATGTCGCACTCTTCTCTTGTGTCATAGAAATGTTCAGTGTCCCCTCCCCTTCCAGGTTGTGAAGAGCTACACTTACTTGCTAGGGGGAAGTACAGAAACTCTTCCCTCTCTCTTACTCATTCTGCATCTCTTTTTCAGTCACTCTTGGAAGCGCATGATATTGTGGCATCAAAGTGTTATGAATCTCCACCCTCTAGTCCAGAAATGAATAACTCTTCAGTGAACAATCAAATTGTACCAGTAGATGCTATTCGTATACTTGGCATTCACAAAAGAGCAGGGGAGCCACTAGTGAGTATTTAATGATAGCTTGTGTTTCCCCATCATTTAAATAGAGAAGGAATATTTTTAACTTGGTTTGTTCCTTTTCTTTGATCAAAGCTGTTAGAGGATAATTTTTTTTATTTAAAAGTACAAAAAAAGTGGAGTTGAGAGAAGGAAAACCTACCTGGAACTCATTGGTTTAATACGTTAGCCAACCAAAGGAGTGTAAGCCTTTGGGGGGGGGGGAGTGATTTTTTTTAACAGGAGAGGGCAGAGAGCTCTTGGAAGATGTGTTTTGTTAATGCATCATGGGAGACTAATTAACTGAAGAGCTTATTTATGTGTGATATCTGATATATGAAACTCATCAAGTTGTGAGAGAGAAGAGAAAAATTTAATATAAAATTAAAACTTTCATTTTTCATAGCTGCATTGTAAGACAGATCAATTTTGTCTAAATCATCCTGTGTTAATCAGAGAACATACACAATGTAGTAGCCCTGCTTTTTTTGTTTTGTAATGTTTAAAATGGGCCTTAGGGCAACTTAGATGGGGGAGCTGCATTTGTGTTAGTTGCATTTTACAACTCGCAGTTTACATTCTACAACTGATTACAGTTTGCATTGGTATTGGGGTGAAACATGAATATAGTTCTGTTAAGTACTGTATTGGCTCTGCCTACTGCTTCTGCACCTCCAAAATGCAGCATCTCTCTCTCTTACAAACCAGTGCTAATGCACCTGTGTGAAAATGTTGAAACAAAGAGACTATGCCTGTGTGAAAGTGTGATGTGGCTGTCCTTGTTTTGGCATCTGTAAGTTGGATGCCCTTAACTTGGGGTCTGCCTGTACGTGTATTAACTGATGATGAATGAAAGTAACAATTCACAGTTTTGTGAGATTTTGTAAATGGACTGAGTGTTTCTGGGACTAATTCTGATGTTTAATGATGCCTTTCAAATGTTCATTTAGGGTGTTACATTTAGGGTTGAGAATAATGATTTGGTAATTGCAAGAATTCTTCATGGAGGAATGATAGATCGGCAAGGTCTTCTGCATGTGGGTGATATCATTAAAGAGGTTAATGGTCATGAAGTTGGAAACAATCCAAAAGAGTTACAAGAACTTCTGAAGAATATTAGTGGTAGTGTCACTCTGAAGATTCTTCCCAGCTACAGAGATAATATTATTCCCCAACAGGTCAGTAGTATTGTGTTTAACTATAACCTATATAAAGAAAAAATGCTCAGACTTTTGATGGAATTTGATCATTCCAGTAGATAATCCAGACCACCTGTTAAATCATAAATGAATATTTATCTTCCCTCGTTCTAGTCAAATATGTTGGCTCGGGTATACCTGTAATCTTTTATCTCCAGGTCCATCAATCTGGCAGTTCATTCAGTTTAGAGTTTCCTTTGTGTGAATTGTAATATGCCAAGATTGAACACAGGGTTTTTTACTCAGAATGCACATTTAGGAATCTGTGAGTGACTGGTGCTTCTGTGTGAATACATAGTAGAAAATCCAGCTGTACAGTTGTTGAACATTATTACACACGAGAGGCCTTCATATTAAGCTCCTTAACTATTTTCTTCCAAGAGTTTTCAAGTCCTCTTCAATGAACATATGCATTGCATTTACTGACCCATAATTTTTGCTTAATAACTATGTATGGTTCACAATTGAAATAATGTACAGGTCCAACCTTATTATACATGGATCTTTTATACATGGATTTGATTCAACACGAATGGCCACTGCAAATGAGAATGAATGTGCTGATCCCTGGAAAAGGGGAAAAATGGACCCCTTTAAAATCAATTTTAAAAACTGAACAGTAACAATAGCCTCGTTAATGAGAGAGACAGAGGGCAGCTGACTTGACAATCCATCAATCCTTCTCTCTTCTAGACGACCTCTCCCTTCCCCCTGAGCATGTGAAAGAAAGGTGATCACTTTGCATTGGTGAAGGGAGGGGCTGAGTGAAGCGCCTTTCTGAGTGCTTGGAGGAGTACTGATTGATGGATTATTTTAAGGACTCTTATCTTACATCACAAAAGTCAGCAAGACTGTTTTTAAATCACCGGATCAAGGGAGCTTTTGTTTTTTAAATGGATTTGCTTTAGTTTGTTTTTTGCCATCCACAGTGAGTTCTGGGAAAAGAACCCAAGCGAATAATGAGGCTCAGCCTGTATTTTAATTTTGGGGTGTGTGAATTTTTCATCTCTAAATTCTTGGTTTGTGATGGAGTTACAATTTTCTCTCTACTTCATAAGCCTAAGATGTAGAAAAGTATTTGAAGTCTACATGATACTAACAAAAGACTGGAAGCCACTACTGTGTGGTTTATTCTCTATAGTCCAGATGTCAAATTGTACAGTAGAGAAGAAAAGTCAGTCTCTAAAAAGTGTGTGCATCTAGAAGGAGGACTGCTGAAAAAATGGGGTGGAAGGAAAATACTTCTTTCAATCCCACAAGAGTAAACATAACATGTTTGGAAAGTGCTAATATTTCATATGAAATGTGGGCTGTCAGACATTTTGAAAAAGCTCAAATCTTTGGGCAATGAGTTTCTGGCAGGGAAAAAAAAACTTTTCTGACACCGTAAAGTCTTTTGACTTTCATTTATAAAACTGAGTGAGAGTGAGAAGAACCTGTATATGCTATAGTAGCCTACCAAGAACTTAATGTAAAACAAATTTCATTTTAAAATACTCCTTTAGAACATTAACATGAATTCACATAAGGTTAAGACTGTCTTGTTCCTTGTTCTAAAACCTACACGTTTGGGCTTATTATGCCATTCATAGCTGTTTGAAGCAGGTGGTGCCAGGGCAGGTGCACCTGAAGTCCTTGCATACGGCAGGGAGTGCAAGGAGACAACAAAATGAGAGAAGAAGGGCTCTCCACTCTGTGTCTTTCTGCTGCCTCCTCCATTCTGCTGCACATGGAGATGCTTCAGTTTGCATGTTGATTTCCTTCTCTCTCGTTCAGAGTGAATGGAAAGATGATCTGGGTAGTGGCAGTTCCTTTCTTCCCTAGGAAGAAGGGTGGAAACCAGTTGTAGCACCTTTGTCTTCCTGTCAGTTTGCTGAGAGCAGCCAAGTGAAACAGGTGATGGAGAGGCAGAGGTTCCCATCCTATTTCTTGTATACACTTCTGGCTGCCTTGGATGGAGCCTCCTTGCTCCTCCAGATGGTGGTTACAGTGACCTGGAAGAGTTGGAGCATGGCCAGCATTTTAAACAGGGCCAGGTAAGCAAGGAGGCTGTGCCAGGACAGCCAAAGTTGTAGGTAAGAGAAAGGGGCAGAAGGAGATTTGGCTCTTCTTGGTTCACTCTCCATCTGCGGGTGAATGGGGATTTATGCCAGACTTGGCTACTTCTCTCCAACCCACTTGTGGGTGGGTGTGCACTAATGTGCACATAATTTAAAAAAAAAAACTTGTGGGAGGGTAGTGATAGCAGCAGAAGGGTTTTATGCCAGACTCTGCTGTCCAGCCCCCCCCCCCATTCAGACTCTTGCCACTGATCAACTGCAAATTTTCCATATACATTTAGAATTTTTTCAAAATAAGTGATGTGAGCTTCCCCAAAAAAACTGAGTCATGGCACTCTTAATTGTAAATTAAGCATAGTTCCCATTTATCTTAACAGCATTTGGAGCCCACCCTCTCTTTTTTGAGTGATGGTTGAGACTGTTTATGGTAGTACTTCAGTATAGCAATGCTAAGCTTAAATTACTAACATATGCCTGACTGCTCACTTTTTTCACCTTTACTAGAGGTTTAATTCTTTTAAAAACTGTTCTCTGTAGTCCTTATTTTAATAAAGTCAAAAGATTAAGCTATTAGCAATTTGTGAACTTGCTAAGTATTTTTAAGTCTGTTGGAATCCTAGTATCTTAAGCTATTAAAATTTAACATCTGTTTCAGGTATTTGTGAAGTGTCACTTTGATTATAATCCATATAATGACAACCTGATTCCATGCAAAGAAGCAGGTCTCAAATTTTCCAAGGGAGAAATTCTTCAGATTGTAAATCGGGAAGACCCAAATTGGTGGCAGGTTAGAAAATGTTAAATGTTATGTAAATTTATGTGGTATTAAATCTGCCTTCTCTAGAAGTGTTAGAAACTGCATTGATTTGACATAAGTTCCACTTCTTAATTAATTATTTTCTCTCTGTACAAAGTCTTCATACTTAAATATGTATTTTCAAAGACTGATCTGTTTATGTCTGAATGTCACAAGGGATTATTTTCAAACTTCAGTTATAGGCAGCAGTTTTTTTGTATATTCATTTCCAAGGTTTCAGAAGTATTACATAAAACTAATTGCCATCCTGGATCAAATCATTAATCCATCCATTCCAAATAGCCACATTGAACTTAATGGAAGTGATCATCGCTCAGTGGTGTAGAACACATTTTGCATGCAAAAGATTCCAAGTTCAACCCTTGACAACTCCAACTAGGGCAGAGAAAAATAATCTGGAGTCAGTGTCAGCAATACTGAGTTAGATTATTAATGGTTTGACTAAGATATGTAAAAGGCAGCTTTCTAGCTTCAAATCAAGAAAAGTGGCATGGAATCGCACTGGGAATAGGCTTGCATTCTGATGCAATTCCAGAAGCAATTGCAGTGACATGATGACATCGCCACAATTACTTCCAGGTCAGGAATGGGGTGGGGGGCAGCAGAAAAAAAAGGCAGGCCCCAGGCACAGAGAAACCCAGGAACACCACTGGATTTTATTCACATAGTTTATTTTACTGTAATTATGCAATTTGCATAATTTTCTGAAATTATTGGCTTTTGTCAACATTGACAGGAATTCCTGAATCTGAATGAGAGATCAGCTCATACAGCCAGGAAAAGGAAAGCTTGAATTATAACTTCAGAGTTATTTTAAAAAATCAAGCCTGTAATATGGGATGAATTTAATCTAGTAAATTAGAGAAATTGTATCATTTGGGTGTTAGCTTTGCAAATTCATTTTGTCATTTTAACAGTAAATTCAGTTGTCTCAGGAAGACTGCTTTTTGGAATATTTCTTTCTTAGTATTTAAGTTATGAGAAGTGTGTTTTAGTAGAACCTGTTCTGGCTAAATACAGGTGCAAATGGGGTGGGGGGAACTGAAAGTCGCACACACCTTTGCCTCCTTTGCCCTGCAGCTGACTTCTCACTCAAACAGTGAGAAGCCCAAAACACTGCAAAAAGTCTCCGACTGGCACAGGCAGGGAAATAACCACACACACACACACACACACACACTGGCAGGTGCGGTAGCAACAGATGGGATGGGATTTAAAAAACCCAGGGAGTGTTTGCCGAATTGCCCCCCCCCCCGATGGTGCAGGCTGTCCATGCTCCAGCCTAAGGAAACAAAACAGCCCAGCAAGCAAGCCTTCCCAGCAAGCAAAGCATGAGATTTAGGCTACAATCCTCTGCACACTTTCCTGGGAGTAAGCCCCATTGACTACAATGGGGCTTACTTCTGAGTAGAAATGCATAGGACTGGACTCTTAAAAGCTCAGCATCCCACCTGTGAAAGAAGCAGGGATAGCTGGCAACGGGTAGGGCTGAGTATGGAGCGGAGGAAGGGGAGGCGCAGGAGCGGAGGGGAGGGGAGGGGTTTGATAACAGCTGCCTTAGTTTCCTACCAACCCAAGTGTCGGGCTACTGCGTATTTGCTTAACTCTATGGAATTTAGCACAATGAGTTTTTTGTTAATCACGCCGAGTCACGAAATGGAACTAACACGGATAAATAGGCTCCACCAGTATGTTTGGCTATAAAATACGTAGAACTGTTTATGAACTGCTTGAGTAAATATGTGCACGTAATCATACTAGAAATATAAGCCTATGAAATGAATGTTTATGTTTAGTGGATTTTTTGTTTTGTTTTAATCTTTCTGGTAATCAAATATTGCAACTCTGCTTGAAGAACAAATTGTAGGTGGGAATGGGGGAAATAACCACAAAGAAAATCAGGCATGTCACCAGACACTGAATTGGAATGTAGTACATTTAAGAAGTATAGCATTGTTTCTAAATATGCTGTTTTGTTATCCAACTGCAGCATATTTAAATTCTGAGAAGGAGATGTAGCTCAGTGGCAGATCATATACAGCGGGTTCCAGGTTAAATACCTGATATTTCCACATGAGACAGAGAGAAATTTATTTTTGAAACCCTGGAGAGTTGCTGCTAGTCAGTGTTGAGGAAGATGAACCAGATATGAAGTAGTTTCTTGTGTGAGTAATGTGTTGGCTACTGTGGATTGGTGACACATTAAATATGTTTAATTTGATTACAGGCTAGCCATGTCAAAGAAGGAGGAAGTGCAGGACTTATTCCTAGCCAATTCCTAGAAGAAAAGAGGAAAGCATTTGTTAGACGAGACTGGGACAATTCAGGTAAGGTGCACAGCAGTGTGGTTCTTCGCATCACTTTTTCTATCTGCAGGATCTAGCAGGTATGAGTAGTGGGAGTGCAGGGATACTTTCAGTAGTGTTGAAATTCCTTATTTGTTCAAAACAAAAAGTGAGCATTAAAATGCTTAATTTTGCACATAGCTGAGCCTTTTCTGCCACCTGCTGGTAAGTAGGCAATATTGAATGGAAAATGAATTTCAGTGTAGATCATTCAATTTTGCTTTTGTGTTAATGTGTATCTAATATGTAATAAAGCTAGATCATCCTTAAGTGCCTGTAATAGCTGTATAAATCAAAGTTATTATTATTATTATTAACAGTAAGTTAGTAGTACATTTTAAGTGTGATATTCTAGCTTTTGCTTTTAAAGATCATTTCAGTCTTTCATGGCATGTATAAAAACATTCTGAATCATCAAATAAAATCAACATTTAATGAATCCTAATGAGAAGCTTCTTTTTTAGTATTTTAAATTTTTATCTCTACCTTCAGGCCCATTTTGTGGAACAATAAGTAGTAAAAAGAAGAAAAAGATGATGTATCTTACAACTAGAAATGCAGGTATTTTAATTTCAGAATTAAATGGTACATATCAACAGAATAATTCAAAAGGAATATGTTTAACAAGTTGTACAGTCTGAAGTATCCTAATTCAAACTTAGCATGTTGTGTACAAATTTGTGTACGCATTGGCTAAATCAGAAGCAAACACAAATTTTAAAACAATGCTCTTTGGGTAGTAAGGCTGCAATATTTTTTGTTGTGCTTTCAGTTGTAGGGTACTTTGCAGTTCTGTTGGTCCAATTTTTTAGTGCTTACTGACTATGGAGAACCTGGTGGTGGTCAACTTTATCAGAAACAGGACACTTCCCCCAGCCAAATTGCAACATGAGATTCATTTAATTTTTTTAACACTTTACATACACATCTTTCAATGTGACCAGATGCAAAAGACAGTAGGGTTTCTGTACCTCTCTAATAATCCTGAAGATGAAGGAATTCTTGCAGGGCATTTTTTCTCATCTTTGAGTAAGAAACAGTGGCTGCCACAATTTCCTCTAAGTAAATATTTAAGGTACTAGAACTGTTTTATACTTGAATCAAAGCATTGGTCCATCTAGTTCAGTATAGTCTGCCCTGACTAGCAGCAGTCCATAAGAGTTTCAGAGTAGTGTTTCCCTCCTCCCCCAGCCCTACCTGGAAATACCCAGAATTGAATTTGGGACATTTTGGGTGCTTTCCCACAGAGGAGATTGTAGGAACTCTTAGGGTGCTGTCTTCTGGCCTCTACTTGCCTGTCTCTTGCACTGTTTAAAAAAAAAAATCTAAACAAAAAATTATGGCAATTATACTGGGGTGACCCACCTTAGATCAATGTACAACCTACTTGTGGGCCTAAGGGCCCATTCCTATCCAACTTTCCAGTACTGATACAGCCATTCCAAGGGGGCATGCACTGCATCCTGCAGTGGGGGGGGGCAGTCATGGAGGCCTCATCAAGGCAAGGGAACATTTGTTGCCTTACCTTGTGGCTGAATTGTGGCTCATTGGCACTGGAAAGTTCAATAGGATTGTGCCGTCACTCATCCATTGTTAATGTGCTTTAGGAACAGACTAATAAAGTCAAACTTCCAAATGCCCAGTAAACATTGAAATAATAGTTCCAAAATAGCATATTGTCTAGAGAAAGTTATTGCAGAGAAAATATCCTGTAACTCTAGTCTGTAATGTTTTGAAATGTTTATATGATACTGTTTTGCTTTTAATGTTATACCCTCTTGTGCCTAGAATTTGACCGTCATGAAATTCAGATCTATGAAGAAGTAGCGAAAATGCCTCCATTTCAAAGAAAAACGCTGGTGTTAATAGGAGCCCAGGGAGTGGGTCGGAGAAGTTTGAAAAACAGATTTATTGTGCTGAATCCCACAAAGTTTGGAACTACAGTGCCATGTCAGTTGCCATTTTACTCTTTATGGCACCTTGCTATTGTGGAGGTGTAAATTTAATAAACTAAAAATGTATTTTCTTCATTGTGATCTTTACCTTCCTTCCCTGAGGTAGTGTGAGGCTAATTCATGTTGTGATGTAAGCAGAACTCAAGGTAGCACTAAGCTTTCCCTGATATTTCATAATAAGATTGTTTCTAGTGCAAAGGGGATAGTATTCTGTAAACTTGGTAATGAGTGTCGGCAAGCAGGTGTCTGCTGTTCTATGCACCCTTACTTGGAGTAAGACCTGTTTAATTCAGTGGAATATGCTTCAGAGCAGTGTTTCTCAAACTGTGGGTTGGGACCCACTGGTTGGGTTGTGAGCCAATTTCAGGTGGGTTCCTATTCATTTCAGTATTTTATTTTTAATATGTTAGGCTTGATGCTACCATGGTATGTGACTACATTTGGGGAAGTGTTACAGGCCTGTGCTTTTAACAAGCGACTATGTATATTCTTTTAACAATGTTAGTAAATGGGACTTATTCCTGGGTAAGTGTGGGTAGGATTGTTAAAAAATTTTCTGCTTGATGATGTCACTTCTGGTCATGACATCACTTCTGGTGGGTCCTGACAGATTCTCATTCTAAAAAGTGGGTCCCAGTGCTAAATGTGTGAGAACCACTGCTTCAGAGCAAACATGAATAGCATGAGGCTATGCGTTTTGTAAGAGTTTCTTTAGTTCCAATTTCAAAGTCTTTTGTTTAAAAGATTAACAAATTGGGTAGCAGGTATTGTCATTAAACGTTTTTACTCTTCAGGTTACTTTTGATGTGGAAAAAAAACTCTTTAAATTGTAAAATAATATGAAGTAGTAACTTAAAAAAATATTATAAATGGAGCGCTCATGTTCCGTTTAAGGAACCTCTTGTTTTTCTTCTGCTTCATTTGTTGACCTCTCCTGTTTTCTTTTTCCTGCTGTTGGAACAGTATGTTGTTCATAGTCTGTCTGAACTTGTGCTCTTTGTATCCGTGATGTAATTCAAAGGTTAGAATTGCTGACAAAAACATGGTTGTGAGGAATAAGAGAAGTGTTTGGAACAACTTAGTGATGAATTGTTTTTCACTGTTAATAGAAGTTTGGAAATGAAAGCACCATCCAGTACCCCAAGTGCTACTGCAATTCTAAGCAAATAAGAGAGCTGGAAGTCTATGTTTAGAATTTACAGTTGTGCCCCCTTATCCGCAGGGGTTCCATTCTAGAACTCCTGTGGATAGCTGAAACCAAATACAGGTGAATGCCTGTCCCCGCAGTCCCGGGGGGCCACCCCCCCAGAGGAAAGGGGAAACTTGCTCCCCTCACTCACAGAAGGGCCTCTGAGCTTGGAAGAGGCCAAGGATGTCTGTCCCTGGCCTCTGCCAAGCTAAGATTGAGCGAAGGCAAAAAAAAATGCAACATCCAATAAAGCATTAAAAATGATACTTCTGGTTTCTCTGTGAAATCAGAATTGCGTTGTTTTGGGGGTTTTTTTTTGCCTCAGAGCTCAGTCTTAGCTTGGCCCCTGCTGAGCTCCCCTCACCTCCAGAGGGTGTGCACACAGGAATATGCGTGCTGGGGGGGGCGGGCTAATCCGATCCATGGATAAGTGAATCTGCGGATATGGGACCCCTCTGTTACAAATGTTGCAGGAGTTAAAACATATTTCTGTAAGATTCTATTGTATGAATATGCACATGACTTGCCTGTCTTGCTTTTTTCTATTTGTTTAGTTACATCACGGAAGCCAAGGGATGATGAGAAAGATGGGCAAGCATACAGGTTTGTGTCCCGAGCTGAAATGGAGTTGGATATTAAAGCTGGCAGATACTTAGAACATGGGGAGTATGAAGGCAACCTCTATGGCACCAAAATAGATTCCATCCTTGAAGTGGTTCAGACTGGAAGGACATGTATCTTAGATGTGAATCCACAGGTATGCTGGAGTTCTGCTCTATGCCAGTAGAAGGAAAGAGTCTTCCTTTAAAGTAGCCCAATGACATGTAATGTCACGACAAGATCTGATTTTGGCAGGGGGGTGGGGGAAATCTTCTGCAATCATTACGGAAAGAAGTAAAGGAATGCATTGCATTTATCCCCTGATGTGTTAAAGTCTTATACTTGCTATTCCTATTTGTGACACAGCAGCAAAGAAGGTGAATGTAATTCTAGTCTGCATCAACACTAGTATTCAGATTACAAGACTAGTATTGCTTTAGTCAGAGCCCACCAAGGATACTGACAAACAGGAGCAGCTTCAGAGGATGGGGACTGGGATTTTGAGGGGGTTGGAGACCATATGCTATGAGGAAAGGTTGAAGGAGTTAGGCAGTCTTATTTTGGAGAAGACATGCCCAAGAGGCGACATATCGCAGACTCCCGCCTATAAGTCGATCCCTCAGATAAGCCGAAGGCAGGTTTTGAGCCAACAATTATGGAATTTTCTATGACCCTTGGATAAGTCGGGGGTGTTTTTTTAAACTTAGGGGATATTAAACATAAACTTAGTCTGACTATAGTTTTGTCTGATTTTACCCAAGGCCAAATCCTGAAAAATAACATACCACTAATTGTTACCTAAGATTTGTAGTCTTTATTTATTTAAATGAATATATTAAAAACATAGTAAAAGATCATAAGATACATTTTTATTCTTTTTAAATTCTGGTCTTCAGCACCTTTTGTAAACACTATCAGAGTAAGTGCACTGGAAACAACATACCAGTAAAACAGTAGTTCCCAACCTGGTATTCATGTACTCCTAGGGACACTCAACAGGACCTTTAGGGGTACTTGAAAAAGAATGGAATAATGGCAAAAAAAGGCAGGTTGTGCTCCAGAATGCCTTGCAAGGACCAGCAAGGCAGGAACGAAGGTAGCTAGTTGGCTGTGAAAGCCCCACCAATAGCTAGTTTTTGGTCATCAATTCATGTATGAACCAGTAATTGAAAACCAGCACAATAAAAAAGCTGAAACATAATATGGAAAGTGATCAATCACCCAGAATTTCTCAGGACACTTCTGGTGCAAAACATTGCAAAGGCAGAGTCTTCTGTTCTTCAAACAGATGAAAAGAGAAAATATGTGATGAATACATGAAGTCTGAGAGGAGATGAGGGCTTGTATTATTACAAACATTTTGCTAATATGACGGGTACAATTTATGGAAATAGGCTGCCAAGGTATATGCAAGTGAAAAGGGTTGGGAACCACTGCAGGAGATCCATGAATCAAATCCACCTTTAAGGTATCTGGTGCTTTAAGCCAGAAGCTCTACATACAACCCATAACACCTAACTGAGAGTGCAATTCAATTCACAGCAGAGAGATGAGATATTTGCAACCCTTTTTACTCAGAAGCAGACCCATTGCTTTCCATGGGTGGTGTTCTTGAATAATAGTGCACTGAATCGTAGCCTGGGACTTTATTTCAAATGGAAAGGAGGATCCCATCCTGGTGTTGAAAAAAAACAGACCTGCTTTGGAAGCATTTGCAAAGCAGAACCAGGCTGCAGCAGCATTTGCAAAAGGAAAAGAAGGAAGGAGAATAAAAGGTCTACTTTGACTGGAATTTTGGTGCAGGGGATTGGACTTGATAATCTCGTAGGTCTCTTCCAGTTCTACAATTCCATATGAACAATGTAAAAGCGAACTGAAGGAAAAGATAAAGAAGGTAGCAATTTTATAGAATGGTGCAGTGCACAAAGCACTTCTTAAACTGCACTCATACACACACTTGCCTGTAAGTAAGACCCATAGAACAAGTGGGACTTGTAGGTAAACCTGTATGGCATTGCACTGTTAGTATATGAATTTGTGTTATGCTAATATGGCTCTCTGCCTGAGGTTCGGGCTGCTTTGTGATTTGACTTATTTTCTGTTCTCCAGGCACTGAAAATATTGCGAACATCGGAGTTTATGCCGTATGTAGTGTTTATTGCAGCTCCGGAGCTGGAGACATTGCGTGCCATGCACAAAGCTGTGGTGGAAGCAGGAATTACAACCAAGCTTCTAACAGTAAGGAAAATGTATCTTTTTAAAATGTCTATGAACTTTTGTATTGAAAGCTGTGCCTTATACAGCAATGGTTTTATTCAGACCCTGATGTTCTCCCCTTGCTTATCTGTGTACTCCATACACTTGCTGTTAGTTATTACTACACTGATCTTCCTTTGAATGTAAGATACTTTATATTCACCTGAGACCTTAGGTGTACTCATCCATGGCACATTTCCTTGACTGAAACGTGGTTGGTATGACAGTGTCCTAGTTTTTGCCCATGTTTCCTTATTTTTGGACATAACTAATTCCCCAGACTCTCTTGTGCAAGTGCAACAGTCAACCAGCAGCTCAGAAATCAGCAACCTGCAGCATACATTCTTTGTTTGAAGCTCCATTATTATCCCCCAGCCATGGGTTGGCTGTGGATTGGGGTCTGTCTTCTGTATGGGGTAGCTCAGTGGTTCTCACACATTTAGCACCGGGACCCACTTTTTAGAATGAGAATCTGTCGAGGCCCACCAGAAGTGATGTCATAACCGTAAGTGAGCTCTTAAGCGTAACCATAAGCAGGAAAAATTTTCACAATCCTATACTGCAATCCTACCCACACTTACCCAAAGTCCCACTGACTATCATTGTCAAAAGAATATACATAGTAGCTTGTTAAAAGTACAGATCTGTAACATTTCCCCAAATGCAGTCACATACCATGATCACATCAAGTCAAGTATATTAAAAATAAAATATTAAAATGAATGGGGACCCACTTAACAGTGGGTCCTGACCCACACTTTGAGAAACACTGGGGTAGAGATATGCCTGGTGGAGATATGCCTGTCGTTTGGGCAGCATACCTGTCTGTCTAGGTCAGCTATTTTCAAGCACTGTGCCTTGGCACACTGGTGTGCTGTAGGAGTTTGGGAGAAGGTCACTTATTACTAGGGCCATTGGGGGATGTGAGCCCCTCCTACCAACAGCATGATGTGCCTTGTCAATTGTCAAAAAATTGATGGTGTGCCTTTACAATTTAGTACCCTGTCAGTGTGCTGTGAGACAAAAAAGGTTTAAAATCACTGGTCTAGATAAATGGTGGGAATAGAGAATCCAGGTGGGCTCCATTCCTCTCATGATCCTGATGAGATCATAAAAAATCCTAGGTTTTAAGCTCAAGCTCAGGGATGCCTTTCTGCCAATCTGCTGTGAGAACCTTCATGCTGGGACACAGAAAGCAGTTGCTTACTCTCCAGTAAGTGCAGGGAACAGATTCCTTGAACAATGCGAGTAGCTAGGATAGGAACCATATTTCTGCTTAGACTGTTCATTTTGTTTTTCAGTGCAATGCTACTTGCAAACTTAACCACCTTAGAGAGTGATTTGCAGGCTTTATTCCCGAGTAGCATTCCTGCTTCATCTGCTGGGAGTTGACCATTAAAGGGTCCCATATCTGCGGCAGGGTACCATTCCAGAACCCCTCACAGATATCTGAATCTCTGGATACTGGGGATGTCCCTACCCTCTGGAGGGTATGGAGGGCCCAACTGCATCTGCGGTTCACTGAAACAATGGATGCAGGATCTGCAGATATGGCGTGGCCCCTCGTTTACAATATACATTTGATCACATTTGAGCTTTCCAGCTGAGTTCAGGCATTTTCCATCAGCCTGCTTGTACTTTTTCTACCCACCTTCCCTCTAAATTTTATTTAATTCCTTTTCTTTTGGACTTATAATAACTATTTACATTTTGACTCTGCCTGCTTAGTTTATGTTCACGGATAATTCAGTGGCTTGTTGGGTGTTTTTTTGGTGTAAAAGATGTTCTTATAAGTTTGATTGCTGATAAGAATCCCTGGGGTTCAGTGCCTTTGTGGGAGGGTTTTTGCTCCCAGACAGACCCTCCCCCCACGTCATCTCTGTAGTCTGGGATGGTGGCTGTGGTAAAAAATTACCAAGGTTCTCTTCTGTTCAGCTGCTGGTTCAGTAAAGGAAAAGAAAGGAGCAGGAAGAGGTACGTGCACCCTAACCACTAGGCATCCCTCTCTTTGGTCAGTCTCCCTTCTCCTAGTACCTTCTTTGACAGATGGGCAGGTAAGGCAGTGGTGCTATCTGATTTATGAACCAGGACCGTAGTTAACTTTGTGTGAAAAGCTACTGATCTCTTTTTAAAAAAATTGTTTATACATAATTATTAGCATTATGAAGTTTAGGACCTTAACCCAGACTGGAATCTTAAAAGCATGTTTTGCTAGAAAGCTGAAGCATGGTTGTCAGTGTTCAACCTGAAGTTCTTAAAAATCCAGTATATGATACTTTTGTTTTTCTTCCGTTCATAACAGCCTTTTGCTTGTGTCTCAATCTTCTAACAGGACACAGATCTGAAGAAAACCGTTGATGAGAGTGCACGGATCCAGAGGGCTTACAGCCACTATTTTGATCTGATAATCGTGAATGACAATCTAGACAAAGCCTTTGAAAAGCTGCAAACTGCTACAGAGAAACTGAGGACTGAACCACAGTGGGTCCCAATTAGCTGGGTATACTGACAGGTCTCTTAAAAGTGCGTGTAAACCCCAAACGAGGCTAGCTGCCAACAACAAACATTATACCTAGAAAGCATTGTACAGAGGTGCAAGACACTTGCAGCACCTAGTGTTATTTTTATTCTGTGTATATTCAGATAATCGTATGCTATTCCAACTTTTTATACAAAATGTTGAAGGGAAAGTGTACTTAAATATGTAATTTATTTTAATTTTTCTAACTTTTTACAAATAACCTTTCTATCCATATCACATGAAGGAAATGCGTTGAAGCATTTTTATAAATGTTTTGATTTACTACTTTGCCTTTATTCATGTAAAACTTTCAAGTCATTCATTCACTTACACATTTGTTCTTACATTTTCACTGTGATAAAGAAAAAAATACTTGAAATTTTTTGTACAACCTCTCTGGTTTAAATCAAGTGTTTCATCCGGCCAGTCCTTCCTTAGGAGAAGACACCAATCTTTATCCTAATAAATGTGTCAGACATCTTGATGTGAGTAGAATTTTCAGTACTTAAGCAGCAACCAGCACTGAGCCATCTTAACTGACACCTTTTTGCTGTTTATACATGTTTTGCAGTTGTCTTGTCTTAGTTAGACAGATGTACTGTAGATTTTCCTGTATATGTTAATCTTTTTTACAAAAAGTAAAGCAATACCTTGAACTTTACCTATGAGGCTACTCTTTCAAGCCAACACTTCTGTTATATTATTATCTGAGTTATGTAACAAATTGTGTTCGGGAGGTAGTGGTGAGGTTTGGGACAATGGTTAGGTAGTCAGAGAGAGCCTTATAATGCTGAACCTCACTGAAGGCTCTGTACGTAGGATGGATGTTCTCACTTGTGGAAAATCATTGCTTAAAAGAACAAAACCTGCTGTTTTACAATAACTTTGCTCTGTATTTGTATATTGTTCTGTGATGGGCTTTTATTTTACACAGGAATATTTATGAGTGATTATGTGTCTTATAAAATGTGATGTGATGGGACTTTTGAGCTATTTGTTACCTTGTGTTAACTGCTTTATTCACCAAATAGCTTGTGAAACTAAAGTTATTGTCAGATGCTAAAAATCAATGTTATTTATAAGTGGGTTTATTTCTGTTTTATTATAATTTTTTAAAGTTATTTGGTAACTCTTCCCTTTTGGTAGATGAATTCATTTGTATTATCTCTACGTTCCTGTTGATTTATCACTTAAACATTTTTTGCTGATGTACATTCTGTTTAATGACTATAAATGCAGATTGTCACTAAGACAAACTAATCTGGTGACCATATTTTATATTATGCTTGCTATTGTAAATACTCATTTTTCATCACTAACATGCTAGATGCCTGAATTAGTTGCCATCTGCCCACTTCATTTATTATTCCATCTGAGGACAGGCACCTTGGCTTCAGAATTTCTTTTTTAACACCAAAGTATCTTACACAGAATGCCAACAGAGGATAATTCTTGGGAAAGGCTGAAACAATGCAAGCAAGTTCTTAACCCTTTTGAGTTAAAAAAAATGTGCACAAGAAAACAGGGTTGGATAGTTTTTACGCAAATGAGACACCAAAAAGGTGGTATAGATTAAAAACCTTTAAGGTATTTTTTTAAAGACCTAAGTATATTTTGTACATGTTATGCAAATTATTGCATATCTTTGTCTTAATGGCTGTTGGTACTTAGATTTTAGCTTTTAACATAAAATATTTTTTAAAGAAACATTGACTTATCTTGCGTTTTAAAAAAGTCTATATGTGCATCTTAAGTATTTGAAAAATATATGCAGCTGAGCCTGTTTGAAAGGTGATTTTTTATGTGCGGTACCCAAAGTAGCATTTTAAAAACTTGCTGTTTACAGTCCTGGTACCATTGTAGGACTAGAGATAGTTATGTAATGGAGACTGCTTCTATTAGACAAATGTTTGTTTGACAGTGGTGACTTGAAGATCTCTTGGGCACCCAAGTCTAGTAAACCCTAGCCTGAACTATCAATCAACTCCTGTTCCTGTTTTCCAGTACTTTACTGGGCAGCATTCCAGTAGGTTTGGTGCTACTGCTTTTGGCTAATTTGAGGTTAATACTTAAGTTGAATATTGTTGGCCTGGCTAGGGCTTGCTCAGATTCCCACTGAGTTATCTTGAGGGAAAAGAGTTCAAAGATTCAGTACTTGGCAGAAGCTGCTCTAATGTCTTGGTATCCTGTATTCTTTCTGGCACTACAGGTATATATGGTACACTTTGGTTTAGGAAGCAGGAATTATTGGCAAATAGATTTTAGACCAGAGTTCCTTTTAACAGGACTTTGATTTTGGTCATAAATTTCATAGACAGGACTATATTCCAGTGCTATATTTTCTCAGTGCTGCTGAGGGAAGGTTAGAAAGGCAGGTGTCATGGGAAACACTCAGTGTTGGTCTGAAGAGTGCATTAAAGCTAGGAAGCATGTGCACTAGTCAACTTTATTTGGTGGTTTCCTATTTAGACATGCAATTCCATGCTGTTGCTCTCTGAAGAACAGATTGAACAGTGTCCTTAGCAGCAATAGCCAAACCAGCACTAGATTCTTAGAATTCAATCTCGGTACTGAAGTCTGTACATATCTTTAAACTATTCATGGTGTTGCCATTACCTAACAGGAAACCAATCATACATAGGAATAACTGTGATCATGAAACTATGCCTTTTCACTAGGTGGCAAAAGAACTAACTTATCGAACTGTGATGCCAAAGGAGGGTTGAGCTAGCTCCTCCCTAATTAATAGATTCAAAAAGTGATTTTACTTTCCATACCATAGTGCCACTAATTCAGCTTTTCCTACACTTGTATTTTTGAACACTGAGCATGCAGAATTTAACTCTACAAGGGCCATTTATTTTCTGCCTGGCCATCAGAAGGAGGAAAAAATTCAGGTACTTCTGCTCAGACCAGTGCCATGTGATCTGTTCAACACATATTACTTTCGGGCAGCGGTGCAGAAATCCCAGCCTGGGGGCCATTTGCAGCCCTTGGGAACCCCCAATCTGTCCTGCAAGGAGCTCCCAGTCTCTAATAAGCCTCTGGCCCACCGGACACTTGCTGGAGCCCACGCTGCTCTGACGTGACTGCTGTCACGAGGACCTACTTGTTCGACCTCTCACATGAGCTGTAGGCTGAGGGCTTCCTCCGCTGCTTGCTGTTTCATGTCTGTGAAGTGGCAGTGAAGGAAAGGCTGGCCTTGCTTTGCACAAGGCCTTTTATAGGCCTTGAGCTATTGCAAGACCTTCATTCATTCATAGAAGTTCCATCTCTAATATATTCATTTATGTAAATTTATTCAAAATTGAAATGTAAATTATTTTTTTCCTGACCTCCAACACTGTCAGAGAAATAATGTGGCCCTCTTGCCAAAAAGTTTGGACACCCCTGGTTTAGGATAGGGAATGGTCCCCTTTTGTTAACTAATTGAGAATAGTTTTAAAAGGTGGCATATAAATGCATTAAATAAAGGTGAGGAATGTTTAAAAACTTCAGAACTAGCACAAAGATATACAATGTTGTGGGCTTTTCATGGCTGCCTTTCAAATAGGATTAAATGTTAGAAGTGATGAGATTATTTGTCCATGTGTATAAATGAATACTTCCCCACTATTGTTTGACAAGTTTTGCTTGCAGAGTCATGGTTCTCCATAGAATAAAGTTAATTTGGATCTTTAAAAAAAATCAGCAAGAACTGATCTCATTACATATTAATGTTTTTTTTCCAGGTGTTAAATTTTAGACAAAGCTGGAGACTTAAATGTGTATTTTACTTTTCAAATTAGATTATAGAATATAGAAATTTTAATTTACTACACTGAGAGTACAGAAAGCTGTATGTGGTTTTCCCAGCCCTCAGAATGCCTCTGGGGTGGGCAGTGGGCACAGGGGTGACACCTCTAGACGGGTGGAGCACCCCTGGAGGTGTGGCCCTGCACCCCAAAGTGGCTAGGAATGCCACTGCTTACAGGATCTCAAGGTTATGTATCTTATGATCCATTTTTCCTAAAAACAAATTTGTGATGCTAATTATTACACAGAAAGCTTTGAAGTGTGTGTAAAGCCTGGTAATGACACTAGACAACAGTTGTAAAATAACTACTAAAGACACCACAGAAGGAATACTTGATATAATAGAGTATCTGGCACAAGTTTTCTGATTAGGATTTTGAATGTTTAATCTGAGAGCAAGGTACTATTACATCTGTTGTGGAACTTTCTCCAGTCTGGTTTGGAAAAAGTGTTTTCCATAACCAGATTTGAAAGTATTCATCCCAAAGAGGGACCCCTTAATTTTTTAAAAATTCCATCTAAATAGACTAGGATTCATTTTACTACATTTTATTTAAACGTGTAGCACTCATGTCTGCTGTAAACTACTTTGTTTTTGTTAAAATTCCAATGTGAACATAGATGCTGTGGAAATGTTGGACTGTCATTAATGCAGCCTTTTTCACAGGAAGAGATATATCTTAAAGGCTAAGTAAATTATACCGACAAAGAAAATTAGGAACACGAGACCATACTGTAACTATGAGACTTCTTACTTATTATTCTGATTTGAAGATTTAATGTAAATCTTTATATGGTACTTAAAGATCCAAATTAACGGTATCCTTTTTTAGGTGACTTTGCTTCATATGGGTTTATTTGACAGATTATGCAAACTTCTCATAGTACTCTAAATAGTAGACAAATGTATTGTTTCTCATCCTCTTGTGGCCAAGAGCATTAGCTGCTCTTGAGAAAGTGATTTTCTTCCAATTTAATATGTTTCTGCCCAGTCCACAGGTATGCTCATTTGATCCCTGTTGCATATATGCAATGTTGGGCAGAAATGGCTTATAGAATTTGGTTTTGTTAGGCTTTGCAGTAATGTGGCAGAGAATCATGGTTTTATGAAAGAGTATTTCTAGCTATAGCTTTCAGTTTAAGGGTGTCTGTGCTTAAAGTTTATTTAACACACATGTTGGAAACGTGGTACAATCCTATGCATATCTAGTTAGAAGTTCCATTGTGTTCAATGGGGTCTGCTCCCAGAAAAGTGTGGCAGAATATGATGGCAGCCTTACACTGCTTTGAATGCCACTAGCTGGTACCATTCCCTACCTTTGTACTGGCATCTGTATTCAAATTGATACATAGTAGATTAGATGCCAATGCATTTTTTTCTTGAATACCTGTGAAAAAGGTTCAAATCCTATACTTTATATAACAGATCTATACAATACGTCAGAAAACCATTACTGGAAAGAATCTTTAAGTTCTGTCAAGGGTATCCCAACTCAATTTATTGCCTGAACTCAAGTTATGTGTAAGCATCTGTCATCCTCTATTTCTACGTGTACAATAATGTTGACATTATTTGAAATATATAGTAAAATATTGGACTTGATGTTGACTTTATATCTGGGGTGGCCAAACCTGCTTAGCATAAGAGCCACATATGATAAACTTCAGATGTTTAAGAAGCATTGACATTCTTAAATATATTTTCTCACTATGAACACTAAGCTTACATTTCAATCCAGTGGACTGAGTTTACACCTAGAAAATTGTAAATTTCATATAGGAGCTCAGTGAACATATTTCTGTGAGCTGCTCATTATAGGTCAAAGAGCCACAAGTGGCTTCCAAGCTGCAGTTTGGCCACCTCTGCTTTATACCTTTAGTGGTACAAAAGATGTTGCAGGAAAGCTCATCGGCCAACAGTTTATTCTAGTGAAGGTTCATGGAAAAGTTACTGAGTAACCTGCAACTTTAATTTTTTTGATGTCCCCTTCATACTATGTTCATATTCTGTGTAATAAATGTACAAATCTGAATTCCTGTTAACTCAAAAGTATTTTTGTATATATGAAATAAATTTAATATTGGAAAAACGTCACTGTCACCTGCCTGAGCTGCTATGATAATATGTTCAGACCCCCACACTGCCCTTTAGCAGAGCTTTCTGGGAGGAAAGCAGAAATCCAAGGGCAGTAACCTTTATGACAGTGGTTTCCCTACTGTAGGCCATGGCTCCCCAGGGAGTTGTGGAATCCTCATGAAAAACCTGCCACCCTATACAATGTATAGGACTGTAGCTCTAAATGGTACCTGTGGCCAATGGCCCAGTAGGTCAAGGAGGGCCACTTGTTGAAAAAGTTTAGGAGCCATTGGATCAGATAGGCCCTTCCAACCTTTGTGCTTTCTGTTGCATGGCCTATTGGCAATAGAGAGGATTACAGACTGAACCTAAACATAGTTCACTGCAGCCCTTGTAAAGATGCACAGCAGCAAAACAGCCCTCCCACCGTGTCTGATGGCTTCATCTGTGCCATATTAAAGCATTGTAAGGGAGGCTTGCTTATTGCTGCTCACCATCCTTGACATAGTACTGCTACAAGGATAGCTTTAGGCTTGTTGGAGAATTGCATAAACAAAAAAGGCCTGCTTCACATAGGACATATAGCCATTCACTACTTTATGCACTACCAACAGCATTACTAGCAGTAAGGTTTCCTTACTAAGATGTTTCCACTTAAATGTACAATAGATAAACATCCTTGTTTGTTGCATTTCACACAATCAGTATCATGCATGTCTTTGATAGAAATGACATTTCAGTGGAGGCTGCGCCATCCTGCCGCCCACCCTGTGTGCTAGAAAAGTCACTTGGAGCTTAAGGCATAGTTCCATGCTTGTCCTCCCTCTACGTGAGAGCAGAGATTGTGATACATCATTACACAGTGACAGCTTGTAGCTACTTTATCACGAATCATAAGACTCTCCAACTGTAAACCTATATTTATGTACTTGAGTAGCAGCCCTCCCCTAAAGTAAACATGCCTAGTAAGTAAATTATTTACAGGGAGTAGCATACCTAAACGTAGAGGAGGATGAAAGCTCCTTGTACATATGTGATCAAGGAAGAGTGACATACTCTCCTAGCAGGGGGTTTTGGCTTATAAAATTCAATTTTTGTAATTGAATTTACTTACAAATTCTCTCTCTCTAAACTGACAACATAAGCTAAATAGGAGCTGCTTAGAGACAATAAGTGGTTTTGGCTTACAGGGGCTAGCGTTAAAAACCCATCTACTGCCTAGGAAGCATGCTTATATTGCTCTTTAAAAAATATTTGTACACTATCCATACAATTTCATCATGCTCCAGTGTCACTGATGCAAATCAGTTCAATTCAAGTCTTATTTTAAGAGTGCTATGAAATAATGGAGTCGAATCTATTAAGCCACCCAAGCTACTTCAAGCTTGAGCTGTTTTACAGCCTAATGCACCAAGTCCATTCAATGCTATATAGAGAATGATTGGGAAAAATCTCGGATTCTTTGTGGTTACAGCTCGTACAGAAGACTCTGTCATCTCAAGGTTAATGTTTGATAAAGCAAACAGCCTTTGCACTATTTGAAACTTCCCTGTGTCAGTGAGTGGAGTCAGTACTGGATCGCTAAGTGTCAACGTGCCATCAGTTGAGGTCATAGTGGGCTGTTCAGAAAGACAGAAAGAATGGTCAGAAGCAGTTACACGGCAATGCAGTGCCTTCTTAAGGGCACCCTTGCTGTAGTGAAGCTGAACTTCTAGGAACATTAAAAAATGCCTTCCTATTAAATGTTCTACAAAGTAGTTTATATCAAAATACAAACAATTGGAAAACCAGTATAAGAACATAACTGCAGCACATTAACACTAACAAAGCAGTTCTATTAGCCACTGCTTACTGGGCAAAGAGGCACCCTTTAAACTGGTGTTTCTCTTATGCTAAGCAGGAAACAGTAACTGTTTCTCTTTACCCAAGAACTGCATCTTTTCCTGTGACTGCTGCCTCCTTTATTCAGGTTGCTAGTTCTTTTGGGACAAGGAGCCCATCTTTCCATTTCTTTGACTGCAAACTGCTTCAACTTTTTTCTGTTGAAAAGCAGCATGCAAGAGAAGTTCTGGATCCCATCAGCAGGCCCTGGAAACCCATAAGTAGGAAAGAGAGACAGATTTCTCTCCCACCACTGCTTCCCTGTAACCAGTATTCAAAGGCATACTGCTACTTGCTTATAGATAATGAAGCCAGCCCTCATTAACCATCATGCAAATTGCTTCTTCATTTAGGGCGCAATCCTAACCAACTTTCCAGCACTGGCATAGCACTGGGATATAAATAAAGTTTATTATATTTATTATTAGCTGTGCCTGTGGGGCATGTGCTGCATCTTGCAGTTGGGAGGCAATCACGGAGGCCTCCTCAAGGTAAGGCAATGTTTGTTCCCTTATCTTGGAGCTGCATTGTCCTTATGTCAGAGCTGGAAAATGGGTTAGGACTGCACCCTTAGTTTAGTACTGCTTTCAAAATGGAATGAAACACACCCCGGTGACATCCTGAGCAAGCCATCATGAGCAAAAAGCATTTGAGAGACTGACAGCCCACTCCTAACTTATGCTGGAGCAGGCAGGTCAGTGGGCCAAAGGGGGTACAGCCAAAGGCAAGGGAAAACCTTTCCTGTTACACCATGTCATACTGTAGCAGCCCCAATGGGTCTACTTAGATCTGTGCCACCTGACATGGTAACAGATCACAGTAGAACGGAGTGGCCAAGGGCCACTCCACGCCGCCTGGGAATGGGGTCAGGATCTGGCATAACTGCTGGATCCTAGTCTCGTTCCTCACTCCCTGCCCCTGGGAACACCAGCTACCCACCCTACCCCTGCCCTGAAGTGTCTCCCTCCAACCTCCTCCATACCCTCTCCATGCCCCCCCAACCCCTGCGTTGGCCAACACTAACACCCGCTGGGGCTGGGGCTGGACCTGGTGCAGGGAGGCCAACGCAACTTCTTGTGTTGGTCTCCTTGACTCCCAGCTAGGCGCAATCATGCACCAGTCCAAGACCACCTTAGAATTGCTACAGCCTGAAGAAACTTCAGCTTTGGGAATGAGAATGTAGCTCAGTACTGGAATGTACCTGCTGTGCATACAGGAGGTCCCAGGGAGGGCTGGGAAACATCAGTCTTAAACCCTGGACAGTTGCTGCCAATGTTGGCAGTAGTATAGTGCTCAATGAAGCAATGGGTCCAAACTTGGGTGAAGGCAGCTGCCGATTATTTAATAAAAAGAACCTTGGCATTCTCAGGTCTTCTACTCAAATTTGCATGACTTACCAAGCAACATAAAGAAGGGACAATCTGGAGATCACAGCAGGCACGCAGCAGGACAAGTGCATGATCTGACAGTTCTGTGGAAGAGAAATAAAATGAAAACAAAGCTTCAGAAGCACTGTTTAAAAGCAGTCAGTTGTAATCAAGCCCTGAAGCCCAGCATGTTTAAAAAGCCTAATGACATGAGCTCCTGGAATACAGCACGGGGACAGGTTCTCAAAGGCTATTTAAATCAAACCCTAGTGGAGAACAGACTCTGCTATTCTTAAGACATCAGCCTTATCTTAAACAATATCCAGAAGGAGGAAATTTTTCTGCCAATGTTTTCTACATCATCTTAAAGGCCAAACTTGACACTATGGAGAAAGCACCATGCTTTTCTTTTTTTATTTAGGTAGCACATGGGAGCACTTGCAACACTATGAAACATTTGGGGGGGGGGGCTTTAGTTCTCAAGGCCTACAACAACTCTTAAGCCAAATGCATAGCCCTTGTGCTCTATATTGCACCAGGTGGGGAGGCATGTGATTGAGAAAAGCACTGGGGCACAGGTAGCCACCCTAACCCTGCAGCAGTGGTCCTCCCCACTAATTAATAGAAAAGGAAAAAAATGCAGCACAATGCGTTTCTCTGGGACAGGAAGCAAAACCATCAGCAGAAGACGGAGAACTCGTTTAGTACCACACAGGAAAAGCAATACTGAAAACAATAAAAGCAGTATTTAAATCACCCAGAAGTACACCCCAAAATGACTTTTTTGTAATGGAGGGTGCTCCTACCACCTTCAATGCCTTTTTTATTACTATTATATACACACCTGGTATATGCTCTTGGGAGTGTACAATCTAAAGTCTGTAATGGGAGAAGGGGCAAGGAAGGAAAGTCGGGACACCGGTGACGGGAAAAATCTGCATTCAGTTACCTGTACTTTGGCTTAGGGCAGGGGTGCCCAAACCCCGGCCTGGGGGCCACTTGCAGCCCTTGGGGGCTCTCAATCCAGCCCGGAGGGAGCCCCCAGTCTCCAATGAGCCTCTGGCCCTCCGGAGACTTGCTGGAGCCCATGATGGCCTGATGCAACTGCTCTCAGCGTGAGGACGACTGTTCTACTCTCACCTGAGCTGTGGGACAAGGGCTCCCTCCACTACTTGCTGTTTCACATCTGTGATGCAGCAGTGGAAGTGAAGGAAAGGCTGGCCTTGCTTTGTGCAAGGTCTTTATAGAGCTACTGCATGACCTTCATTCATACAAGTTCCATCTCTAATAAATTCATTTATTCATATTTTAAATGTAAATTAATTATTTTTTTTAATTAGAGTGTCAGAGAGATGATGTGGCCCTCCCGCCAAAATGTTTGGGCACCCTGGCTTAGGGTCAAAGAAGGGGGCAATATAGGTAATTAGCAGGATCATGAGGGATTTCCTACCTTGTCTTTTTCTTTAAGTCAGTCTACGATGCAGGTTTCTAGTTTTAGGTTGACTCCCTTCCATCTCTCTCTGCTCAGTCAGAGAGTCTCTCTATCCCTCTCACTGTCCAATTGTGTAGTTCCTTCAATAAAGTTTTTTCTCCTCTCTTTATAACCACAAGCCTGGCAGCGATCATCCTAGCAGAGGTCTCCAAAAATGCTGCGCAAACCACCTGTGCCAACAACTCTGTGACCCTCTAATTTTAGTGCCACCGTGTCACTCTCACTTTTAAAAAAAATGTAATTTTCACTCCAACACGAAATTGCAGCACCCAGCATTTTCATGAAAGCCTGAGCCTCCCTGGCACACAATGAGAGCAGTCATCATCCTGTAAATGTGAATGAAACGTCCTGTGTTCAGTGCAAGTTAGGGCTGAGCAATTTCCAGCACGATGCCCAGTTTTATGCTTTACGGATATAATGGCTTGTGGCTGGAAGTCTCAGCCAGTTTCATGAACTGCTCAACGGTCTACCCACCCAGGCAGTATGAAAATGAAACTTACTGAAAGGGAAGGGGCCATAACTCAGTGGCCAACCATATGCTTTGCATACAGAAGATGTGATCCCCAGGATCTCCAGGTAGGGATGGGAAGAGACTGTCTGAAACTCTGGAAATGCTGCCAGTCAGTATAGATGATACTAAGCTAGATGACCTAACAACCTGACTGAGTGTAAGGCTTCTTATGTACTGCTGTTGCCCCCTCACTGCAATTAAGCTAAAAGAACCAAGACAGCACCCCATGCAGATCTTGCTTTGTGAGAAAACTGCTGGTTTCCCCCTCTTTCTGTACCTGCCACAGCACTGAGGAGGAAGTGTGCAGCTGCAAGAAGCTCCTGGCTGTGAAGGCTGTGATCCTTCCGTATCATCCGTTCGTTCTGTAAACGGATTCCTAGTAGCCGCAAGAACTCCTCAAGATTTTGCTGTGCGGGAGGCTTCAACTCTGTCATTACCAAGAGTTCTCGACTAGCTTCTGAGCAAATGCTGTCCATCTGCAGACAAAAACAAAACATAGACCCAGTATTAATGGGATGTTAAATGTTAAAGCAGTGTTGCTTAGTTAACAGGAAACCAGGTTTGAAGAGAGCATAGTGTGTGTTTAGGAAATAAGCTGTTACCACATCCTCCAGCTGAGTCACCATTTCTTCATGAAGCAGAAGTTCTTGGAACAGGCAGTATAAAGCTCCTTGCCTCTCTTCAGGGAGCATCATAAAGGGCTGGAATTGGGCCTTTAATTGTAAGGCATCTTTCAAAAAGAGAAAGGGGACACATTAACCATACATTGCTTGACAAACATCCTAAAATCCTCAACAGCTAATCAGTCAATCAGTAAGAATTTGTGTGATCTATTTATGGGCCACTTTGGGCATTACTGAAGTCAGGGATGGGAACTTGAGTGAGGTGAGTCAAATCTGAGTCACAAAAATCTGTGTTTTTTCGCTGACTCATATACACTCGAGTCATATGCATGGAAGACTCGGCAAAACACTTGTGTCAAAGGCCCCTGACTTGCACTTGGTCCCCATGCATCCAGACTCAAGTCTGTCTGTGCCTGGGTGTGCTTGCTTACTGTTTTCGCACCGTGAAAAACCTCAAGGGGTCATCATTCAGACCAGGCGATCAGCAGGGAGGTTCCAGCCAGGAGGCAAGGAAGGGGTAATGTTTGCTTTGCATCCAAGCATACACACACACCCTGGAAGAAGCTCCATTATTTTTCCCACACCTGACACGTGTATCAAAAAGACTCGTGACTCAAGTCTTTGAGTTGCGAAAATGCTCTGGGCTACTCGGAAAGTGCCCCCATTAGGATTTGTTTTTGAGTTGAGTTGCAGGAGGTGGAGACTCGTGATTCAACTTGAGTTAAGCTGTGCTGGATTTGCCCATCCCTGACTGAAGTTCATTTCAAGACAAAATACTAGAGGTGCAAAGTTTGCTAGAAAGCAGATCTAGGTATGGTACAAATTCTTTTATACTTCTGTTCCCATTGAATGCTTCACTGCTGGGCTTTCTTGCAGAAAACTTGTAGTGTGTTAAAGAGGCATGCCTCCTGCAAACTGCTTAAGAAGAAGCCTCAAAATGCCTCAGTTTCTAGTGTTTGCCTTGCCTTTTCTCTATCACTCATGTAAATATTTTTACTTTTACTTTAAAAATAAATAATTCACATCATTTTTATCCATGGGTAACTGATTTTATCACTGATTTCTTTCAGCAGATGTCCATTCTAAATACTTTATGGCACACTGACATGAATTTATTGAAGATAGGGGGGCAATTCTACAAGTTCAGTATCTAATCTGAAAACAAATTTAAAAAATGGACTCTGCAATTTCCAAAAGACGAAGTATTTATGTACAGGAAATGGAGGACCAGTTGGTCTTGGCACACTCAATTTAAACCATTAAAAAAATCCAAAGTACTATTAACACATATGGCCAAACAGAATGACTTGAGGTTAAAAACTGACAAACACAGTTTGGTTCAATAGCTACACAATTCAGTTACAAAGAGGGTGGAACACTGCTTGAACAGCTAACGCAATAAAGAGCCAGCATCATAAGCCTTTAAGAAAGTCACACACAACGGGTTAGCCAAGGAAACACAATCACATGGAGCTTTCAACAAAAACACTCCTATTCTAGACATACAAAGGGATGCATTTATTTCTTTCAACCTCTTCTCTATTCCAGAGAAAGTTCCATTTTATCCCAGTTACTGCAAAGAGGTTGCGCTGGTCAATAGCTATGGCCAATTACAAACAATTGGTCAATTTAGGAGGCCTGCGAAAGGGTATACTGGTGCAAGGGCTTATCTACAACAGAAAAAGCAACCAGAAGAGGACCTATCCTGGGAAGCTGTTTTCCTGCTTCCTCCATTTCTTGAAACTGCCATTTTTCTCATCACAATTTTGCTGTAGACTTTAGGTAAAATGCAATGAACTACTTCATAATAGCACACAATTTTCACCACCCTCAAATGTGGTCTCTTAACGTGACCCTCACCCACAGCTTCTCTATCTAGGGCTTCCCAGAAAAAGGCGGTGCTCACTGAAGAAAAATAAGATCTGGTAGGTCATGATGCCAAGTAAGCCTCTGCTGAGGAATTTAATTAAGAAAACGTTTTCATGCTGTGTAACAAATGCTCTCAAGAATTGCTAGTCCAGGCATGTGTCAACAAAAATGTTATTAAAATGGAGCAGTTTGGCAAAGGTACACAAACTGAAATCGGTCATAATTATGTACATAGCAAGGGACGATGTACCCCCAGCAAGAGGGGGTACTGCTGAAATGCATGTGTTTTGTCATAAAGCACTTACATGAGTTTCTGCAGTGACCCAGAGGTGTTCTCCAGAGTGGAGAAAGAAAGCAGATACATAGTTTACCTCCCTCTGCGGAAAAGTCAACACTAAGCTCTGCAAACATACTTAGAAGTCTAGGATTAAGCAAAAGGGGCGGTAAAATATAACAGTGGGGGACATGAAGTCCAACTACCTTACTTTTAGAGGTTTTGCTTGCAAAAAACCCAATTTATTTCAAAGAGGAGAGGAGAGGCCAAGTGCCTGTTGCTGAATCCACACCAGCTCCAACTTGCATACTCTAGTTTCTAACTGTTACCCTGCACATGCCCAATCTCGTCTGATCTCGGAAGCTAAGCAGGGTCAGGCCTGGTTAGTACTTGGATGGGAGACCGCCTGGGAATACTGGGTGCTGTAGGCTTATACCATAGTCTTTCAAGACTGAAGGTTGCCAACCAGCAAGGGATTTTCAACTAGATGTTAAAGAGGGAATGAGTTAAATTCTAATTTTTATTGTATTTAAAAGAAACATAGAACAAAATATTTTATTCTTTTTTTTGTCATTACCTGTTCTCAAAATGCTTAACGAAGCCTCACTGGGAATAGGGCTTTCAGGGTCAGGTTGGTTCTCATGATCCACAGAATCCAGGTGGAGGAACATGGCATCTCGGATGGCTAAGGGGTGATAGGAAGGCCCTTCAGTGCTCTCTCTTTCAAAACCGCCTTGTTGCTCGTGAAGTAGGCAGAAGTCTGTCAATTAGAATCATTTAGGTTATATTACCCAGAAAGACTCTGAAATCAAATACAACGAACAAATGACTCGACAACATTTCAGCCTCCCCCTATCCCTGTCCATCTCTCATTGTGTGCATCTGACCTTTGGAAAATAAAAATGTTGCTTTGTACTAATTGCTTCCAAATATACATTTATATTTGAACTACTGACGTTCCCCTGGTAGCTTCCTGCTTGTTTGAGCTGTGTTGGCCAAGAGTGCAAGCTGCCTGCCTGTACGTCACATTGTTCAGTTAAGCAAGAATGCTATCCTGTTAAGCAAGAAACACCTGTGTTTCAACAGGTACTAAAAAAATGAAGATAATGGGCTGGGGGGGGGCGCACAGAACCACAGAGAATGGATCCTACAGTTACTGGAGGCACAAATACGGGGTGGGGGGACAATGACGACACCTGTTTATAATCCACTTTGATTCAAAAGATGGGCTATAATCTGTAGGAAAAAATGAGTATGAAGCTCACCACTACTATCCCCTTACTGCTAACCTTTCATGGTATTGCAGTATAGCTTCCACAGACTCACACCATGAGAATCTATCCCAAGCTACCACCCAACACATTCAGTCACGGGGGAGCCAAATTTAAAATGACACCACGGCATAAGGTGAGAGGTGCTGATCTCCCCCCAGTGATTTCCTCAATAAAGATCTCCCCTCCAAAGCTTTCATCTGCCCCATTTTCCCTAAGAATTTCATTAGGAGAATAATGTAGAGGGAAGAGTAGTCTTCTCCAGTACCCACAATGGCTGCTTTTGACAAAACCTGAGAAACAGAAGATCTGATCATAGAAATTCACTCTGATTCTGCTACCTTTCAGCGAACTTTCCTTTAACTTTAGAAGAAGATGTAAAAAAGACAGGCAAGCAACCCTTTCAGTACAGGAGAAAACTCTTAAATATCTCTAGAGACACTTAAAAGGTGGTTTATTTAGTACCATAATCAATTCAATCTGTGCTTTTCAATGAGTTTTTGAGAATCATTAACAGCTGTCAGGTTGTGGCAGTCTCATTTGACATACAATTGGAATAAAAATTAGATGCTTTGCCTTTAGAAAACAGCAAAGTTATCATTAGTACCAGAGTTATAGCACTGCTGTTTATAACTGCCACAGAAAAGGTATTGAAGAGCTGGGAGAGTTCAGTCCTTCCTTACAAGCAGAACACAGTGCACTTGCAAAGCTGAAATGAAATCCACACAGGAAGAAGAGAATAGCAGATTACTTAAGAATAAAAGTGAGAAGGAACAAAACGTTGTTAACAATCAAGCTTAGTGTTCACAATCATGTCCAGAATTTAAACATAACCTTTCCACATTCATATCTCTTTGAATTGAGAGCATATATAAAAGAAAAGGGGAGGCACCCCGGTGCTATAGAGAAGGACAAAAGCAATTGTTCACGAAGCCATTAGCATATCAAAACCAGTGCAGCAATTTTCAACCTTTTTCATTTCATGGCACGCTAACAAAAAACTAAAATTGTCATAGCACACCATCCGTTTTTTGATAATTGACAAGGCACACTGAACTGTCGGCAGGGGGCTTACATCCTCCAGTGCCCCTACTAATAAATGACCCCCAAACTCCCACAGCACACCTGCAGACCATTCACAGAATACCAATGTGCTATGGCACAGTGGTTGAAAATTGCCTTGGAGATTAAGACAAGTCACACAGCAAGAGAAAGAAAGTAAAAATTAAAAAGATCACCCTCGCCCAAGTAATAAGATTCTGCCAGGGTGATTCTCGCATCTCTGTTTATTCTAATGAGAGCTATGTGTGAATACTACAAAGAGAAGATATTGGTGACACCTAATATATATGCGCCTGTTCCCAGAGAAGCCTTCAGTAAGAAGGTTCCAAGTCAGTAAGTCTGTTTGAATGCCTGTATTCTCCTCCTGAAATGCTGCTCTACCCTACAGTAGATAGAAGAGGTACCTTTAAATTGCAAGGAGGGAGGGATTAGGAGAATCTGTGACCCTTCATCTGGAAGCCCCCCCAATTGCCTTTCTCTATAGAAAGTTAATGGGGAGGGGAGCTCCAGCAACCATGACTTTGCAAGTCATTTTTTTTTGCAAACCATGGCTGGGTTTGCAAGGAGAGTACAGGCTTCTGTGTTGCTAACAGTCAGCAGATCTCATTCTCTCTAAACTTATTCTCTCTAAACTCTAAAATTACAATTCCTCAACTCTGACATAGAGGCCCTATACCTTCCATGCGGGTAGGCAAACAGACTGATAGCCCAATCCTAACCTCTGCTGGAATGGGGAGGCAGGCTGGTGGTTTTGGGGTCAGTTGCGGCTCAGTCAGGGGCAAGGGGAATTGCTTCTCCTTACCCTGGGGAATGCTGTAGCAGCCCCAATGGGGCTACTTGGATCTGGAGCTGCTCCAGGATGCACAGGACCGGAGATAGAATCTGGCACAAGTGCTGTATTGTGGCCCCACCCCCGCTCACCTGCAGTCTGCCCACGGACCCACCCGCTGCCCGCCCTGAAATATCTCCCTCCTGTCCTCCTCACGCCCCCCCCGCACCAGCATGACTTGGCCAGTGCAGGCTCACCTTCACACCAGCCCAACGGGGATTGGGTCGGCCTCCATGCTCTCTTGGTGGTGCAAAAGTGCTTTATGGTTCTTTCGCGACGCTACTGGTCCCTTGCGCCAGCCCATGCCCTTTTTTGGTTTGTGCCCTGAGTGTTATTTGGTTGCTAGATCAAGTTACAACCCATAGGTCATATGGACTGTAGCTTCTGACAAGTTCTAATGCATTCAAAGAACTACATCTCCTATATTACTAATACTCAAATTAGGGGAAAGCACAGAAAAAAATGTATTAAGGAAAGCACACACTACACAAGGTATGACACCCAAAGCATGACACCCCTGCTACCAAATGTGAGTTACAAAGAAACAACAGGCTTGCTACAGATGCCAACTGTTCAGGACATGGGAAGCCAACTACAAGCATCAGAGACATTTTCCATGTATATTCTGACAATCTGAGTTGAATTCTTTCTAGTGAGATAATAAGTAGATTGCTCTGGTATTCACAATAGCAATTACAGCACAATCAAGTTGGAGGCGATATATTATGACACAGGTAACCTTAATCCAGAATTCAAATTTGGCTTTTTTAGTAATTCAAAAGGAAGATAAACAGCTGAATAAGGAAAAACCCAATAAAGCATGGGAAAATGGCACAATCCCTTGTGATCTGCTGTCATAACACATTAAGTCAATAAAGCTTATATACACAATGCAAGGTTAGTTATTTTAGACACAAGCTCTTGTGCATCAAGAATGGAGATAAATGCTAGAGCTCAGGAATGCCCTTCCACTTCAGCAAGTACTGACTCTACGGTGCAATATAGTAGTCTCAATTCAGACATCATCCATTCATGCCAACAAGTGTTTATTTTTCGAGTTGCTGTGGGAGGGTTGAAAATGAGTAGTGGAAGAAAAATGGGCTTACTTGGTGGCACACCCCATCCATCTGCAAGAGTTGGGTTTGTGGGTTGCAGCAGGCCTCACTAGTTCCCCCACCCACTTTCCCATTATATCACAAAGGAGGGGTATCCTGTGATAGCATTAAATGCATGAGTTTTTTATGAGGCTTGAGAGATAAGATAGACAAATATTAAACAGGGCAGGGCAGAAAGAAACACCTAAAAGACAGTAGAGGTTAATGATCTCAGGACTGCTCTTACTATCTACATCAAACCAGGCATTCCAACAAAACAAGGAGTCGTAGTTTGAAAATTCAAAAGTTTGAAAATTAGCAATTTGTGCTAATGCTCCTAACTATGTACTTTTAAATGGGTAGTCCTAGATTTATGGAGTGCATTTCATTAAATTATACCCACACTTTGAAGAAAGGAATTTTTAGTAAGGTTTCTACAGGGGAGTAATGCAGGACACCCTGGCAACTACAAACAGTATCTGCACTACTTCCTTACTATCAGTGGGACAAACACCCGCAGAGATTCACAAGAAAAATGTGGGTTTCCTTCATTATGTACCATCCATTGTAAAACAAAAAAATGAAAAGCATGAAGGACTGTATTTTATTCAGCTACACTTTGTGTTATACTTGGCTATGCCACAGCCATACTCCTCTCCTTATGTACCATTCCAGGCAAATTCATTTGATACACAAGGAGGAAAGTATCAGCCCCAACAATGCAAAAGAATCAGAACCGTGGAAGAGAGCATCGGCACAATTCAGCATGGAACTGTGCTGACTGCATCTCTTCTAGCTGAGGGACAAGCTGGGCACCGTATCATTGAAAAGCTCATTCTTGCACCTAAACAGACAGGTAAGAGCTGGACTGCAATCCAGAGACATTGTCAGACAGCTGACAATTGGAGCAAACAGGCAAGCTGGTGGAACTCGCAGGAAATCAGAAATCCTTTTGTCAGAAGCCAAGGCTGTGATACAGTACATAAACACTACGTATGGAGATCTCCCAGGCCCTGCAAGTTGAGGATGCTGCTAATTCTGAAGTGACACAGTGAAGCAACCTTTTCTGCCCATCATTAGCCATTTCCCCCACAAAGTCATTAGCCTTTGTGAGATATGGAAAGTAGCCCTCACAAACAACATCTGCATATCCACTGCAGGTTTCCCCCTGCCCAGCTCCAGAGAATTTCCCTTTCCACAGCCTTCTGGTTGAATCTTCATACTCCTTTGTGCAGGGGTTCCCAAAGTGTGTGTTACTATGCTTTATGGCACTGTGACACCCTCACAGGGGTACTGTGGGATGTTTCGGGTGCCCCTCTTACCTGTTCCCCTGGCAGCGCCCTTGGATCTCACAAAATCCTTCAAAAAATTTTTATTTATAGAATTTATACCCTGCCTTTCTATCCCAACAAAGGGCACTCAAGGTGGCTACCTTTGGGTGCTACCTTGGATTTCATGAGATTTTGCATGGTCCAAGGTGGTGGCACCCAGTTGAGCCAGGAAGAAGAGGCTGCAGGGTAAACTTGGGAATCGCTGCCTTAGCACTTAACACATACACCCACAGTATAGGAAGCTGCATATACTTCAAAGAAAAAGAAGACAGACAAAAACCCTCCCCACTCCTCCTCCAGAAGCTCTGGAGGAAGTTTGTGGCGAGAGAGGAAGTACTGTAGTGGAGTCATTCTCAGCAGTGATTCTCTGGAGTGAATCTCAGGAGCCACTCCATGTCATCACTCTCCTTTCTTTCCCCACACATTTTTACTTTCTTTTTCCTGTATTTTTAAAAAAAGTCTTGCAGAAGAGGCAGTGCTGAAGAAAGCAGTAAGGTGGGGTGAGTAGGCTGAAAAGCTCTTTATGGCAGGAGGGTGCAGGCTGCTCCCCACCAGTCCTTCACCATGCTGTCTGCCCCCAAGGAAAGAGTGTGCCTGCAAGCGAGTTTTCCTTGTAGCAATTTTGCACAAGTCCTCCAAACTGCTAAAACGATTTTAAAAGCATTTTAAAGGTACAGTGGGAAGGGAATTCTAGAAAACTCTGAGTAAGTCCAGAGCGAAAGCAGATGGTACATGAGCAGCAATGGATTATAGCCACTGAATGAATTAGTAAACAACCAAACTGACTCTGACAGATGGAACTGCTGGGAGTCAGGCTCATGTGTCACTAATATGCTCATTCATTTCTGACACAGAGCTTATTCTCACACAAACACAGCTTTAGGGTCACCTTAAACACAAAGGTGCACTTGCCAATTCAGCAGAACTAGGGATAGCATTAAGCAGCCAAATACAATTGCAAAACCCATAATCACTTTTTCTAACTTGATTCAGAAGTTATCAGACAGTGAAGAACTCGACTGACTGCATCATGATCTAGCCCTGCTAAAAAAAAGGCATTGCTCACTGGGCAATAGTGCTTAGTAACGTTGCTCAGGGGAAGAGAGGGTAAATGGGTACATTACTTACCAAATTGGCCATCACGCTTTATATACAGTTCTATTACACCATAAGCAATAGTTGTGGGAGCAGGAATCTCCAAGATCACGTTAGAATTCTTTATCACACTTCCATTTTCACTCACTGATACCTGCGGGAGATATTCATCTGCTCTTTAATTTATCCTTGTTTAATCCAATGCTGCAGCAACATACACACAAAATTAATGTCAAGCAAGGCAAAGAAAATGCTCCAGAATGTAGTGATACAAAATGAATTCAGGCTGTCTGTCATTTCTAAGCTAGTGACGCAAACTGATGAAACAAGAATAGAAATTTGTCAGTATTTAATATCCAGAGCTCAAAACAAGATGCTCATGTTATGTTTCCTTCCTTCAACGTGTAAAATGCATTGCAAAGGGGTACCTAAAGTGGAGCCAGTGATCAGTATTTCTGTCCTGTTCATACAGATTTAGGGCACAAAAGAACATTTCAAAAGGTATTTTCTTCACACAATGCATCGCTGGCTTACAGAAGTTCATTTCCGCAAGGTCGGCCATGGTTACTTGCTTGGATGGCTATTTTAAAGAACTAGGCAAACATGAAGTTCAGGTCTACTGTTGGGTATTATCCCAAAGAGCTACAAATGAACCCTCCATCTAAGAAGGAAGCTTATATAGTGCCTTCTTAGATGGAGGGTTCATTTGTAGCTCTTTGGGATAATACCAAATATTAAACAGGGCAGGGCAGAAAGAAACACCTAAAAGACAGTAGAGGTTAATGATCTCAGGGCTGCTCTTACTATCTACACCAAACCAGGCATTCCAACAAAAGTACCAGGGGTCAAACATTCCAACAGAAAGTACCAGGGGTCAAAGACAAACTGCAGAGTGTGGCTGTCTTCGTGACACTTGACTGCTGAGCCTCTCCACAGCTAGCAATAGGTGCACTGTAGTCAACAGGCCTTGCTCTGATCCAGCAATGTCTTTGTCTCCTCAGTCTGAATCCAAAACACAAGACTGGCCAAGTACCTCTTGCATCTGCCATTTTTACATTACAAAGATGTTGCACGTCTTCCACTACCCTAAGAATTCGGTTAAGGCAATTAGCATGACAAAGCAGCCCTCAATTGCACAGAGCATGTATTTTTTAGAGAGCTGCCTACAAATTTTAAACCACTTACTCTACACAGTAATCATACTGCAGGCACAGACAATTTTTTGCAAAAGTATTTTTTGAACACCTGAGAATGCCAAAGGAGAAGTGGAGGGAAGACAGACAAGAATTGAAGAACTTCAATTCTATAAAGCTACACAGGTATCAGTGCCACAGGCCCTGGAGTAAAAGCCTGCAATGGAGCCCTCACACTTATGGCAGTGGGCAATGGGGAGTATTCCCTCCCTGCTTCCATACTGGTGAGCAAGGTAGGAAATAACCAGTGCTAGGGGGCTCAGGGGATCTGGCCAACCCAGTGGACTCTCAGCCAGTGCCCCCCCCCCGAGCAATGAAGTGTTTTAATTCGTAGACCCAAGACACAATCCACCAAAAATTTTATCCTGTACATGCCCCAGTGAAATAAGAGCATGTTGCACAAGATTAAGGAGCTATATACAGTCTTGAACAGTTTTTGCTCATTTCAGTGTGGTTTGTATATAACCATCAGAAGTTGCATCTCTGAGTTATTAGAACTTTGGTCCAGCTAGCTCAGGATCATCCATACAAACTGGCAGCGGCTCTCCAGGGGTTCAGACAGGAATCTTTTTCTGTCTAGCTGGAGGTGCCAGGGAGCAAGTCTGAGACCATCTGCATTCAAGGCATATGCCCTACCACTGAACTCTCACGCACAGCAAAGGTCTCAGCAGTTGTGCATTCAGCATACAATGTGCAGGGTCAGCCAGCTGAGCACTGGGTGAAGGGTCACATCCACCTGTGGAGGTTGGCTTCTGAAACCTCCAGTACCAGAACCAGCTATGGCACAAGTCAGCTGAGAGACTCCCACATGCAGCTTTCCCATCTACAGATGGGAGCATCCCCCAGAAGCTCCTGCATCACCACAGGGCCTTTAGGGGATGCTCCCATTAGTCAGTGGAGAGGATAGAACTGTTGCATGTTTCCTACCACTGCTGGTGGGGTTCAGGCCAGGGTCTTGCCCCAGAGTCCCTAGCTACTTGTGCTGAGACTGGCGATGTGGATCCAACACAAATCACTGCATACTTATAGAGGAGTGTAAGATTTCCCAATAAATCTAGAGAAACAAAACACGACAAAACCAAAACACTGTTGAACTGCTGAAAGAGTGGCAATCTGATTTCTACGTCCTTACCTTGACAATTTTTGTACTCAGCCCCACCATACCAGCAATTTTCTCCTCAGTTTCAACATATTCCGATATTAAACATTTCTGAGTTGTAACTATTCTTTCGGTCATGATACAAAGAACTTCATGCTTCCTCTCAAGTACTTGTTGCAGCAACGTGTGGTTTAGATTTATTGTCCTGAAGATGACAAGAGAATGGAAAGATGTAAAAATGGTGACTGAAAAATACTTTGTTTACTAGCTATATCCAGAAGCACTGTTCCGCAATAAGTTATAATGAAGTATTAGTTATTTATTAAAGGAGTTTGTTTCCAGTAAGATAGGATTACAGACCGAGTCTTACTGAACACAGTGGGCTTCTTCTGAGTAAAATAACACCATTTTCAAACACCTCTATACAATGGTAAGTCCTAGGAATTACTTCAACAGCCACAAAAATCACACACTGAGATGCTACATATGCAAGTTTATTGACCACATTAGAAGACATAGTGTCACCCTAGAATTCTACACAGCATGCAATAACATGCAAACAAAATGTGTTATCCAACCAAAACCAGGCTATACCCTTTCTGTAACACTATTCCTGATCTATAACAGATCCAATTTTATGCAAAAGGTGCTATTCCAGGTAGAACTGGTAGAACAAGTGTACAGTAAAGAGAAAACAGTTCTTATATAATCAAGAAAAGTTCCTGGGATAGTGTTAAGATCCCCATGACGGATCTTCCTAGTAATGAAACTACTGTAGAGTGAATTCCAAATCTCGTCTCTTGGCTTCCTCACAGGGTACTGGAGCAATAAATAGCTGCCCAATTTCCTCTACTCAAAGAGAGGTTGAAAGCTACAATGCCAGTTCTTTCACAGCCTTTGTTCCCATGGAAGGGAACTAACTAGACCAGCGAGCATTGATCTAATCCTCTGTCACATTCCACCAAGCAGAGTCCCATGTTAGTTCTTCTATTAAGTCAGTTCAAAATACAGCTTTCCAGTGGTTTAATTTCAGACATGCCAGAAAGCACAAGTCCTACTATAAATCTTTGTAGCTTGGCTCAAAAGTTTACCGGGCTGTGTCTATACTTTATTCTTCATCTCTCTCAAAGCAAAAAAGAAATGCAAACCTCAGGTGAACTCACACAACTTCCATCCGGGGTAGCTGTGGCTTACCTGTCAATCTCTGACATGAGGTATCACTGTGTAGTTCAACATGTATTTGGCGAAGTTCAAAGTTCAAGTCTTATGCTAGTAATCTGTACATGTTCAGCATCCCTCAAATGGGAAAGCTCATACATACATCTCTCCTGTGGCTCATTGGAAAGGACACTTCTTGGTGAAAGCCAAGATCATGCCAACTAGAATTCAGGAAAGAATTCAAGGCAGGAAAGAGTACAAAGGTTAAAAGCAGGGTGAACCTATTTCAGCGTCCACACTTTGCTTCTTTCTAGACTGTCAGTAGAACTGATAGAGCTGAGAACAGGATGGGCATTATTCAGAGCCTCTCAAATTACTCCACCTCATTTCTGGGC
Organism: Tiliqua scincoides; assembly: GCF_035046505.1. NCBI lineage: Eukaryota > Metazoa > Chordata > Lepidosauria > Squamata > Scincidae > Tiliqua > Tiliqua scincoides. Next base: position 36,783,472 of record NC_089825.1, read on the forward strand.
AGTTTTAGCAGTACAATATGGAAAAAAAGACATTAAACACAAAGAACATGGCTGGTTTTAAAAAGATTCAGAGAAATAAGGATGCACCAAATTCACACTTGTATCTGAAGACGTTCCAGTTCAAAATGGTATAGAGTGCTTGAAAGGTCTCCTGAAAAACACTGTGTGGAGGTGCTATTGAAACCTTTGTTGCCTTCACATTAAGAGCATTCCCTTTCTACACAGCTGCATAGATAGTGGTTCCCAACCTTTGGGTGGGTACTACCCCCTTAAGGAGTGTAGTAACCCGACCAGGAATTTATGGGTGCCTTTAATATGCCTTCTAGGTTCTTGCCACAGCCAAATACGAGTAAGTTTTAAAAAAAACCAACAAAACCCTTTTTCTGCATCTAGTAAAAAAACCACCCTTTTTTAATACACGCATCTAGTGGCAAGAACCCAGAAGTGCCATTCTAACAGCACCTATGGGTCCCTGGTCAGGCCAATACCCTCTATAAGGGGGTAGCACTCCAAATGAAAACGTGGACACCTGCCCTGGGGTGTTTCCCAGGTTGGGAAATTCCAGCATAGGCTATCCCAAATTTCTCAAGTAGATTCTGAAATTCTGTTAACGCATTGCCAAAGACAGTGGCTCCTGAAGCCTACACCTACCTACTTACCTTCCCTTGACTTCCTTCATAAGCAACTGCAAGTCCGCTTCTTCTTTTTTTAGATTTCCAAAAGATGACTGACTTTCCACCAGACCTCTTCCTCCAGTTCCTAGACTGATCTTTCCAAAGGAAGTTTCAATGCTGCCCTTGACGTAGTCTTCAAACTTCCCTTCATACTTCACAAAGTCAGACTCCACAATGACTTAACAAACAAGAACAAAAAACAGTAGTTTAGACTTCAAGAAATTCAGGAGACACAAGAAGGAACTGCTGTTTAAAACAGAGTAAGAGGAATGGCTAATAAATCAAAATTGAAGAGATTACTCATTTATAACACTTTGCTGATTTTATTCCTGTTTTAATTTTTTTGCTGTTCTTGTATTTGTGAGCTTTTGCGATACAGGTAATAAAGGAAGCAAAAATCTGGACCACTATGCCACAAAGCCTTGTGGGTAGAGGTGTTTCCGGTGAGTAAGACAGGATTACAGCCTAAGTGTTACTGAATACAATGGGCTTACTTCTGAGTAAGGTAAAATTACACCATTTTAAACACCTCTACATGAGCAAGTAAGAAGGGTGGTGGCCAGGTGGGAATTTTAGCCATTATGGCAGCCTCTCCAGATATGCTATTCTCTGGTTTATGACAATGGGTCAAATCTCTGCTTAACTAATGAGTCAGTGGGCAGCTTCAGTGAAGTCAGTATCCGTCTCACACTCCTAACTGTACTCTGAGAGTAGTCTCCCTCATAAAGAAGAAAGCAAAGGCTAGTCATGTTTCAGTTTCCATCTAACTCAAGTAGATCAAAGCTCTCGAATTACAATAGGCAGGTACAGCACACTGCTGCTACATAAAAGGGGGTGGCCTGCAAAGAATAGTGCCATTCAGAAACATCAGAATCCCTTGTGCTGGAGGAACAATGTTGCAGTTTAAACGACCATCTTATAAACATTTTAAAACATAACAACAAGTTAAAAGCAACAATAAGGCAGCATTTGGCTTTCAAAAGAAGTGTTGAATATTTCAGAGATTTCTAAAGCTGAATTTGACAAGGAAAGCTGACAAATCTGCAGTAGTCTGACTTAAAAGAAAAAATGTTTTGTAAGTAATGCCTGCACTTTGCCCCTTTCCTTATCTTCAGGACTGTCATTTTACCGGGTTTTATGGGTCTGTGTTCAACTAGCACATCATTCAGCGTGACCGACAGGAGATGGTACTTTGGCTTCTGCCAGCACCAGGTCTTCTTCTTCTTTGTCACCAAGTTCAGGAACTGCAATTTATCCAAGTCATTCAGACTGGATACGGGGATCAAGTCTCCTCCGGAGTCAATCTCTCGCACAAAATTTTTCGTGGCTTTCGCAAACATTCTGGGGATGGGGGATTTTTTTTCAGAATCTAAGGAAACAAAACCAACATCTGATAAATGGAAATATTATGAACATGCAGTTTTCAATTAAAAATTCAGACACTGGCTTGTACAGTTACAGCCTTCAAAGCAGGCTATATCAACAGTGCTTTTCCAAAACCACATCAGAGAAATGTAGGCTCTTAATATGACCATCTCAAATAATTTAGACCCCACAAGCAAGACTGCATCTACTTGAGTATTGAGGTAGGGCTGGAATTTTCAGAAAGCTCCTTCATATATTATACAGCAGTAAACTGGATCCCAGCCCTTACTACACCTAAAAAACATACAAAGCTATGCCACATTGTCAGGTGAGCAAGGCCGGCCTTAGGAGCTAGAGGGCCCAATTGGAAACATTTCTATGCCCCCCCCCCCCTAATTTTTGGGACCCTCTCTACTAATTGTTCTAGCTCTTAGCTTGAATGGAGCCAGACCAAGACCAAGAAAAAAAAAATCTGTTACTTTGGTGCAGGTGGATATGACTCCTGTACATTTAGTGGTACAGTGTGCGCCCAGCCCACAGCGCTCCCTGACTCTCGCCCATCGCTGCCCCTGTCTGCAGCAGAATGCTCTGGAGCAAAACAGAGAGGATAGCTTTGGGAGCTGTGACAGTGGGGTAAGAGCAAGGTGCGCATGCTGCCACCTGCATGGCACTAATTTCAGGTCAACTGGAAGCAGCAGCGGGTGGGAGCTGCTTCCGAAGCGACCCAACTTCAGGTCAACTGGAAGCAGCAGCGGACAGAAGGGCAGCGTGGGGCCCCTATCATATGGGGGACCAATTGGGCGAAATTATCCCAATTGCCTAAAAGCCGGCCCTGCAGGTGAGACTCCTTCGCTGTCTTACACTGGCGTGTCTAGATTTCTGCATGACCAAACCACAAGCAATGTCTCGCAGCTGGCAGATCTATGCCCAGTGTCACTTTGCATACATGTAGCTTTCATAAACATGCAGGAACACAGAGAAGAAGAAAAAGTAGCTAAGACCCAGGTTGGCAATTTCCTGGAGGAAAATTTTGGGCAGGATATTTACAGGAAAAATTAAGAGCAACCATCTCCTTCCTAGAGTATTTCCTAAGGAACAGGGTTGCTTCCTAGGACATGGTTTGCACTCAGCTGTCATACTGGCCACACTAAGACAAGCCAGGGTTGTTAGCATGGGAGCACACTCTTACATTCTTTTCTCAGTGGCGGACCTCCCGCACCCCAGGGCAAAGGTCTGAGATGGGGCCCCCCCATGGGATGCTGCTACCCCCCATGTGCAAATCCGCCCCCCTCACTTACCTGGAGTGCACAGTGCCTCTCTGAGATTCCCTGGCATTTTAAACTGTGCTTCTGGGAAATATAGTTTCTGACCCCACTGGGAGCCATGGAGAGGCTTCTGCGGGGTCCTAAAGCTCCGTGCTTGGGGCATTTGCCCCATCGAGCCTATGTGAGGCCTGCCACTGTCCCTTCTCCCCTTTGCATGAGAGAGAAATAGATTAGAAATGTTCACTTCTAGTTCATAAGAATCTACAAAGAACTATGGTTTAACAACCACATCTGGGTGCAAACTATGGTTTGCTGCAAATTAGAAGAAGAAGCTCCTAACTGCCTCCCCTCACATATGAAACAGGCAAAGAAGTACATAAGCCAACATTCACTGAAGGCTGTGCATGTTTTAGTGTTGCACCTGAATGCCACAGTTGTGTCAGCAAAGATGCACATCTATGTATAAATCACTGCACTTCCCTTTAAAATACTCTGCGAAAAAAATGCACACTGCCTGCGTGTATTTGAATGGGATGCAGCCTTAGATTCAGAAAGCAGCGTGTGCAGCAAAGGAAAAGGATATGGTAAGGGAAGGCAGGTCATACAGAGAAAGATTTTGCAAAGTGCAGTGAAATGAACAGATGCAGGAAAAGCAACAGATATTTGCTAAGCATGTGTAAATACAGATTATAAAGTGACAGCAGAAGTAATATTGCACTATATGACCTAATACTGACAGAGTGACTAGCACAGTGGACTCTGACCTGGGAAACACAGGTTCATACCTCTGCTCAGCCATGAAGCTTGATTGACTGACCTTTAATCAGTCACTATCTCTCAAACTCACTTACTTCACAAGGATGATGCAAGGATAGCAGAGGAAGGGAGATAATCTTGTATGCCACCCTGATGAGAGAAAGGGCAGAATTAAAATATAGCAAATCATTAATATAGACAAATCTAAAATCAACTTTTGAAAAATCAAACAAAAACATAGCCAAAAGGCAGATTGCAAGTGCTGCGTATATAAACTACATGCATTAACGTTTCTGCCAATTTTAATTTTATATGGGCCCAAACCTGAGTTTAAATGGAACTATTACTTTATACAACTACAGTCTGAACACGTAACTGAAGTTGAACTTGCAGCAAGGTAGCACGTTTTGGGAGAGCAGGATTAAAATAGGAAACACTGAAGCTTTAAAGTGGAACTAATTGGTTTTTTCCAGGTGGGGAAACACAGCAGTTTACTATTTAAAAAATCCTTTCTAGTAAACACTGATGCCAACTGTGCTAGAGAAGAGATGTTTGTCTTTGTAAGGAAAAAACAATGAGATGCAAATACAAGCAGCAGACCTTCATGAAACTGGATGACCGATTCATCTGTTTCACAGCTTTATGGTTTGGCAATACTAAAGGTGCAGAATTTTGTGGAGAAAGAAGGGAGAAAGAAGAAGAGAGAGCTCTCTGTATTTATTGAGGGCTGCAGAACTGGGAATATCAACCAATTATTGATCACTCAGTTTTTCTTATATTAGAAATGACATCACAGTTGGTTCATACATAAAATGTCTGGGAGTTCCCCTGTAGATCTTGCCCAGAGCAGGGAAGAAAATACAGCAGATCACACCTGACATCGACCTATTGTCTGGTTACCACTAGCAACTAGAAACTGACCCCAAGGGACCTGGAGATAACTCAAATCCTGTGATGCATAACATATTTAAAGCAAAAACAAAATCCAATGGACCCATTCAGTTTAGTGCTGAATGAGCCCTTACTTTTGTTTTAGATTCCTGCTTTGTTTGGCAAAGAGTTCTGCTGTTTCTGCCATTTTGACAATGATCACGACCCAGTAAATCAAGGTAACAACTTGGGCCTTATTCTCACTGAAGTGGTACACTTGTGCATTGACTGCATTATTTTCATTCTGCAGGTACAGTGTCCACGTGACCAAATGCTCATTTGCACCACAGTATTTCATCCACATAAAGAACTCGATGTTAAGGAAGGAACCTAGCTTAGGGCACAATCTTATGTTGTTCGCCTGCCCCATGGTACAGTGGTACTCAAATGGCCACTGCTATATCCTGCTGGGCAGGAGGAGCAGCCGGAGGTCTTCTCAGGGTAAGGGAACATTGGTTCCTTTAACCCGAGTAGCGTCCCTGCACTCCGATGGGTCTACACAGATCTGCACCAGCTCAATTGCTGGTGCAGAACTGAGAAGACTCATGTCGGGTCTCAATTGGATGGGTTGGTGACAGACACATTTGCTTTTTTAAACCACATGCCCACAGCTGGGGATGATAAGTTTTTAAAAACATAAGTTGGTAAGGAGGTAGAATATTTAAAAAGGAGGTAGCATTTAAAAACATAAGTTGGTAAGGAGGTAGAATCCTCTCCCCCACCACAATTTGTCATTACCTCATCTAACAAGGTAAAAAGCCACCTTTAAAATGGGTGGTTTTCATAGATTTAGCACATATAAGCAACTATTGTATCCCTTTTCACCCAAGCATCACATCTTTCCCAGCAACTGTCCACTTGTGTCTCCCTTGTGTCTTTTTTTGTTTTGATTTCAGAATGTGAGCCCTTTTGGATGGGGAACCACTTTCTCATTTATTCTGTTCACAGTAGTTCCAGGTATTTTTTGTCAGATTGGCTCTAAAATCAGATGTAGTGCATGAGACGGCAGACCACAAGAAGTAAAGCAGGGGAGGGTACAATTCCCCTCATCCTTCCATGGTGAGAGCAGACCCTTGCATGATGTAGAAACACAGCAGATATGATTAAAACGAATACAACCACTATAATCAAATCTAGTTGAAGCTAGAAACTCTAAGGTAGTGGGTTATCTATGCTCTGCAATTGTGTTCTTTGTCTAGGGTGGATAAGAGCTCCTTGAGTTTACCTTATTCATACATCACAGGATAAGTGTGGTGGGAACTTGATTAACCCTAAGAGTTTTAATCAACTGACTAAAAGTGCATAGGAATGTAATTACAGATCTAAAGGTTTGTGAAAACTCAAATCAATACTTCATTTATTGCCAGGCCTAAGTCCAAAAACACATATAAATTAATGGTCTGAGTATTAGGAAAATGTCTTTTTTGCTCATTGAACAAAAATACGCAATCTTGCGTCACCCTCAGACACACTGCATACATAAGCAGTTTTCAGAGTGCGTTCTCTTAAGGCAGCTGCAGTTCTTGCAGCAAATATATACAACTAATTGGAGGGGCTGCAACACCTGAAAAACTTGATTGAAAACTTGAAACTAGCTTGAAACACTTGAAAAACTTGATTGAAAACTTGAAACTAGCTTTCAAAACTAGCTTGAAAACCTTTTGATTGATTAATGATTATAGTTCCTATCAAGATTTCTTTGTTTGAAACCTGAGGCACACATGTATGAAGAGAGACATGTCTGTGTGAGAGAGGAATAGCTCTCCTGACCACTCGAGATTTGCAAGTATTTTAAAACATCTCGATTTTGGTTAGGAAGTTGATTAAAAAAAATAAAACAACCAGAACACATGATTTATCCATTCTTTTTTCCAAATGCACAAATGTATCAGCTAAATTACTATTTTTTTATACTGCAAAGCTACAATATATTGATTGGTAAACAAAGTTCCAGCTGTCTAACAAAACTTAATAAAAAGTATGGCACGTTATTGGCTAAATGTTAATAGAATGGTTGTTAATTCATAACAGAGAGGATCTCTCCCTTTAATTCCAATGCAGCAAGGACCACCTATTAAAAATTGTCGCAAGTAAGATTTATTGCTTGCTTAAGTCAAACTCTGAAGCCAATTTAATCATTTTATTATTATTGGGAAGTCTATTCAGGTAAGAGAGAGGCTTCAGGATACGTACAGATCAGCTTTCTAGACTAGGTATGCACAAGAATGAGCTGAGAGGGGCAAAAAGGGCATCTAGACCAGAGGCTATACACACAGCATCTCTAGTGGACATAAATAGATGATCATGCACCAGATGGTTAGAGCTGTCTGCGTCAAACGTCTGTTTTGGGTGGAGGACCAATTCCAAATACACCCCCATCCAAATGTCTGATCGGCACTGCCAAAGTTGGCAGTGCCAGCCATCTGTTTTCTAGAGTATTCCTTGTGTGCAGGAATGCATATCCAAGCTGCTGTATTATAGTGTCTCCATATCAAAGCCATATTTGGAGAAGAGAGGAAAATCGTAATGAAAATTGTCTCACCATCAGCACTATTTTGGCTTTTCACGTCATTCTAACACACCCTATCAAACCACCAAGAACCCAGTTCTTATTAAAAATACACCTTCCACAGTATGCAATAATAATTTTTTTTTTTTAAGATTCAGCTCACAATCCAGCCAAAGTCAACTGCTTTTAAACCCACAGATTTCAACATCATAATCATACATTCTTCCTCTTTTTGTCCCTACTTCCATTTCCCTTTAAGTCTCCCTTGACAAGATTGTAAGCCCTTTAGGGCAGGGATGTATTCTTCTGGGCAGAGTGGCAGTGCCATGTACATGGCTAGATTAACACTAGCACTCTTGGTGGAGGTAAGCAGCTGCCCAACTCTCTCCTACCATAATTAATGGGACCCAAAAATTGTTGACTTTTGAGTTAAGCAGATACCATAATTGTAAACATAAGGGTTTTCATTTCAAAACTTCGCGTTTTTCATTTTGGCTTTTTGGACTAAGATAATATTCTGTACCTCACCTGCATCCCTGGAGATCCTAATGGCAGTATTGGACACTAGATAAGAACATAAGAACAGCCCCACTGGATCAGGCCATAGGCCCATCTAGTCCAGCTTCCTGTATCTCACAGCGGCCCACCAAATGCCCCAGGAAGCACACCAGATAACAAGAGACCTGCATCCTGGTGCCCTCCCTTGCATCTGGCATTCTGACATAGCCCATTTCTAAAATCAGGAGGTTGTGCATACACACCATGGCTTGTAACCCATAATGGATTTTTCCTCCAGACACTTGTCCAATCCCCTTTTAAAGACATCCAGGCCGGATGCTGTCACCACATCCTGCGGCAAGGAGTTCCACAGACTGACTCCCATGCTCAAACAAACAATTGATTCACACAAGTCTCCTTGAAGTTGCAAAGACTTTGCATGGTGAACCACCAACCTCATTTTCACACTGAGAGCTTTTTGTGTAAAATAACCTCAGATGAAAAACTGAGAAAAAAACATCAAAAGCAATTGGTCTTTGAGAAAGAGCTTTTTAAAAACATGACAAGATAACATTTTGCACAAAAGCTCTTTTACACACAGTTTTTTATTTTCAAAATGAAAATTCTGAAAAGTGAAAATAAGGTGATCAGGGCACAGACATCATATGAGTTTTACTACCTTAAAAACAAAACATATGAACTGGCTCCAAAATGGCCAGCCATACAAATAGTTTGTACAACTAGTCAGCTATACACCAAATTTAAATGATAGAATACTACCTAATACACAGGAGAGTAGAAGGAGCACTTCCACAGGTCCTAATAATGTGATAATATTGCTAATTGCCCCCATTTCATTGGGACACAATTATAAACATCTGAAACATGTCCACTGTTCAGTGTAGTCACATATGCAATATAACTTAATTTTAAATGCACTGAGGACAAATATGGAGAGATGGAGAAGCAGAAGGAGAAATTGAATAGAATGGGAAAAGAAAGTCAAATACGGATTTGTAGGCAATTATTATGTCAGTAGTGCACACATCTATATGGGTATATGTGGAGAAGAGGTTCAGGTTGGTTCATGGCTGCAAACCAAATCTAAACAGCTTGTGTGGCTGGGTATAGAGAATATGCATTTTTAATATATAATATGGGTGCTGCAGGAGGGAAGCACCTGTGAAGTTTTCTGCAGCAGCATCTTTCTATATGCACAGGTGTGGATGTGTGTAACAAGAGAAAGCAACTAACTGTGGACTATTATCTTTTATAATAATGAGAGCAGAAGCAAATGCTGTGTGATTGTTGTATACGTACAACAGTTCAAACAAAACTGGCCCACCCATGAGGCAAAGTTAAACCACTGGTTTGAGAAGCTGGCTGAGGGAAGCAGCAAATGAATGGAGGTACCCCATATTCCATGCCTGCCCAGTATCTCCACTGGCTCACTGCCCTCATACATCCTTTTCTTGTTTGCTTGCCTTTCGGGAGAGTAACTAGAATGAGGACTGATCACACAAGTGTGTGTAACCCCCTTCTTGTCACCTCTTCCACATACTCTTCTTCCTCTTCTAGGCCTATTCTGAAGGCAAGCAGAAGAGGTGGCTGCAGAAGAGGAGGCAGTGGAAGGGAAAAGGGATGCATGGGATTCACATCCATCCATCCATCCCGGGTGAGGGCAGCAGATTATCTGGGTGCCACTGTTTTGGCTTAGGGAGAGCCTGCAATATAGCACTTGGGGTCTTTTAGTGTTGTTTTTTTTTTTAAGGCTGTATTATACAGGTGACAGAGATTTAAAAAATTATGCATGTTATGGAGAAAAGAATTCTCTCACACAATGCCAGGGACTGGTGAGGACAACACCTTTGCTTGGACTGGTCTATGTATTTAAATACACACATGTTCATGTATGTCCTGCCATAGTTCTGAATTTGCGGTAGCTTCTTTAATTGGGGGAGGGGGCTGCCTGAACAGACCCTTTCATGAGCTGATATAAATGATATAAATGGCCCCAAATAAATGGAAAGGCACCACAAGTGCAGACATCATACAAATGCACACCTTGAAAAGTGTCAGGAGAATATGTATTGTCTGAACTGGTCGTAGAACTCGGGCATAGCCAGTGGGATTAGGTTGCAAAGCAGCTGGGGGGACGAAAGGGATTCTTTAGGCAATACACTGTTAAAATATGGTACAACTGACCCTGCCTTGGTTGCCATGAAAGGGGGTCCGGCAAATTCATGGAGGATGGCTTGTTAGACCCAATGGCTAAATGGAAGGGCCAGGGGTCCAAGGTCACATACTCCTCCTGAATACCAGCCACATACAGGCAATAGCGGGAGAAGGAGCTCTTTCATCGCCTGCTCATGGGCTTCTCAGAAGCCCCAGGAAGGCTGCTATCAGAAAGAAGATGCTGGACAAGGTGACCGGATGTCATAACCGCAAAAGGGGACAAGGCACCCCAAAATGCAGGACATCCCAGAAAAACATAGGACAAGACAAAATAAAAACTAAAAACATTCGTATATTGATTTCATGTGGCTAATTTAAACACTACACTAAATATTAAATTTAAAACTATATTACAGTAATTTATTAATGACAAGAAGGCTCTGCGCTGCCTGGTTGGGCCTGCTCAAAGGGAAAAGGAGGACACTTAAGCACTGGTGCAGCTAGAGGGGGTGCAAAGCGCTAAGTTTTGCAGGGAGCCTCACCAGGGAGGGGCTGCTTGCACATCACAGTGAGGCTCCCTGCAAAACTTAGTGCTTTGCTCCTCCTCTAGCTACGCCACTGCATTACAGGGCCCGATCCTCTCCAGTGTTCCAGTTGTGCTAGTGGGGTGTGCGCTGCATCCTGTGGTGGAGAGGCAATCACTGGGGCCTCCTTAAGGCATGGGGACGTGTGTTCCTTACCACGGGGCTGCGTTGTGGCTACACCGGAGCGGGAAAGTTGGCTAGGATCGGGCCCCAAGTGCTTTGCCAGGACAAGAGGCTCGAACAAAGGGGGCGCCCGGCCGCCCAGGAGGGGCAGAAACAGCTGCGAAAGAGCAGGACAGGCAGGAAACTGCTGGTGGACCGCTGAGCAGGAGGAGAGGCGCGCGGGAGGGGCAGGGCGAGGATGCAGGATGCTCCGCTGCCACCCAGCGCTGCGCCGGCACCTCCATGAAAGCCAAGGGGAACTGAGGAGGAGAAGGCGGCTGGGCGTCGGAGGCGGAGCGGAGCCTTGGCTGCCCCCATCCGCAGCGCCGCTCGCACCTCCCTTTACTCACACGGGGTCCCTGGGACGAGCTGCGCGCCTCCTCTGGCCAACGCGGCGCTCCGTTCTCCGCAGCCTCCCCAGAGCAGCTGGACCGCAGCCCCGCTCCGCGCCTGTCTGTCACGCCCTGTCTGTGGCCACGCCTTTCCCGGGTCTTCCTCTTCCTCCCCCTTCATCACAACTCTGCGAGCTCGTGACTGGCAGGGAGGGGGATGTGGGCGCTCCCAGCTGCTTTCCCAGGCTCCAAACATAGAGTAGAGCGGTGTTTCTCAAACGGTGGGTCAGGACCCACTAGGTGGGTCGCGAGCCCATTTCAGGTGGGCCCCCAGTCATTCCAAGATTTTATTTTTTAATATATTAGTCTTGATGCAATCATGGTGTGTGGCTACATTTGGGGAAATGTTACAGATCTACACCAGTGGTTCTCACACATTTAGCACCCGGACCCACTTTTTTAGAATGAGAATCTGTCAGAGCCCACTGGAAATGATATCATGACCGGAAGCGACATAATCAAGCAGGACAGTTTTTAACCATCCTAGGCTGCAATCCTACCCACACTTACCCAGGAGTAAGTACCATTGACTATCATTGTTAAAAGAATATATATAGTAGCTTGTTAAAAGTACAGGTCTGTAACACTTCCCCAAAGTGTTACAAGTCACATACCATGGGAGTATCAAGTCTAATATACTAAAAATAAAATATTGAAATGAATGGGGACCCACCTGAAATTGGTTTGCAACCCACAGTTTGAGAAACTCTGATCTACACATTCCCACAGTTAGGGAAACACTGGCATACACTGTATTTGTGTCATTGTTCTCATCTTGAAAAGGTGGAGTGAGGGCCCAATCCTATTCAAATTTCCAGCACATGTGCAACCAAAATGCAGATCTCTGTGACTGCCTCCCCACCACAGAGTGCAGTGCATGCTCCACTGGTCCGGCTGCATCTGCACTGGAAAATTGGATAGGATTGGGCCCTGAGAGAGTAGAGGCCTGCAGCTGTGATGTTTCATCTTTTTGCAGAGAACGTGTGAGTAGGCAACACTGCTTAAAAGACTGAATAAAGAGCTTGGTGTAAGCCACGATCCATCAATCTCTGTTCCCATCGGATCCATCAAGATTATCCAAGAGAATGGTTGTTACGCCCCCACAATTTTAGGGAATCGTTTTCTTTTTTTTTTTAAATGTAATAAATCCATTGTGGGAACATAACCCCACGTGAGCGAGGCTAAGCTGTGTTGCATCTTAAGAGGTGACACCTAATTGGCTCCATCACCTCAGCATAGCATACAAAAAATGAATCAACATTCCAAACAGATTTATATAAAGATATTGCGTCAATGGAATACATCATAGTCCTAACTAGATATGACAGGTGGCAGAGAGCAAGTGAGCAGGGAGATACACACACAAAATGTCTTTGTTGTAAAATGAATCTAACGCACTCCCAAAAGACACTTTATAGCAGTAACTAAGTTCAGCCACCAGGTGTCGGAGTCCAAAAGGTCAGGTGGTTTGTATGATAAAGGAACCTAATTTCTATCCACTGCAATAAGTATGCTTTTATATCTGTCTACAAAAGTGAGGCTCTTTTCAAAAATGATTTGTGAACCATTAGACTATCAGGACCCTGAAAGATTCATTTGGCTTACCTGGCAAGGTACATAGTTTAAATCAGTACCATTTTATGTCAAGATGGAGCTAGATGCATCACTTTTGTAGCAAAACCATAGCGAACTCTTGCTCCTTCTGTACTGCAGAAATATTACTTTTAGGTGGTATACATTAAATGTGCTGGGTTTTGTTATTATTTATCACTTTTCAAGATCCCAAAATGGTTTATTTAAGAATGAGATGGTTCCTTGTCCCAAAAGGGGCTTCCCATCTTTTAAACACATACACAAGAGGGGGGGGGGCACCTCTTTTGAAAAGTGCCTTGTTGCTCAGTAGGAGGGAGGGATGGAATGCTGTATCTGGACTGGAGATCCAGGGGTACCTAAACCTGGATTGTAAGCCCACTTCTCTGAAGAAAAAAATAAGGCTATATTGTAAATAATGCCTGAGGATGCAAATAGTCTTCTTTGTATTTAGAATATATGGGGTGCCATGTCTTGTAATATTTCCTGGAGCCCAATATATGCAGTACTTTGTTAAGGGCCATCTGGCCTCATTCATCTTTCATTCAGGACCAGCTGGCTTCCTTATTGTTTGAGAACTTCCATCCATAGGGTTTGAGCATAAATGAGATTTTTAAAAATGTTTTGAAGTATAGTATGTGTTTGATTTCTTCTTCCATGCTTTCATTCTTTGTTTTTTTTTTAACCTAGTTCAATACTGTTTTGCAACAAGGTACGGGTTCTACAACACATTTCACTTTTTAAAAAACCACTTTTTAATATTTTCACTGATTTCAGTTAACTCTCAGGTCACACCTCGAGAAAGTCCTTGATAGGCTGCATGTTAACTTCGTAGCAGTACAAGGAACCTCTTCTGAGTGAAATTGTATGGTTGTGTTGGACTGTGAACTCTCTTTAGGAGCTTTGTCTTTATGTACTTGTATCCAAGCCACCTTCCTCCAAGAAACTTAGGCACTGTATGTGGTTCATGCTTTCTCTTGTCTAATCATTTTGTAGGAACAACTTCATGTAGGGTAGATTGAGAGATGATGACTGGTCTAGAGGGTAGAGCCTCCGTCTGCCTGAAGATAACATCCACAAGGTCGCCAGTTCGAGGCCACCGGCACCGTGCGACCTTGAAGCAGCTGACAAGCTGAAGCCGAGCTATTTCCATCTGCTCTGAGCGTGGGAGGATGGAGGCCAGAATGTGAAGCCAGATCGGAATGAAACACCTTGAATGTAGTGGTTCTTGAAAGAAAGAACCTTCTTTCAAATTGTAAAAATCCCTATTTAATAAGGGATTTAAATAAAAGCCTGCCTATGTAAACCGCCTTGAATAAAGTCTTGAATAAAGACCAAGAAAGGCGGTATATAAATACCTGTTATGATGATGATGATGATGATGACGACGACGACAACGACGAATGGCCCCAGGTCCCCTTGTTAGTTTCATGGCTGCCTTTGAGGATTTGAATCCAAGTCTCTCCTTAATCCTGCTTTCATATTCTGCACATTGGCTCCTCCACATGGATGGGAAATGCTAGAAGTGCAAGCAGCAGAACCTTCAAGGCAGAGTTTCCCAAACATACAATATCTGGAACATAGGGTTGCTTATTCCCTCCCCCCCCCAGATTATAGTTAGAGGTACACTTTATTCTTGCATATGTATTATCTTGATCAACTCCCAGAACAATGTTCAGATGCTGTTCCGGCAACTATCGAATAACCCAGTTCCTAGTATCTTGTTACAAGCCACTGTTCCCTTTACTCTGCACAGTCAGGGATTTTACTGTACATTCTGGGCAGTCGTGATAGTTGTCAGATTCCCTTGCTCTTATCAGCTGTAGCATGGGGTGCAATGACTAGACCAGTGGTTCTTAAACTTCTAGCACCAGGACCCACTTTTTAGAATGAGAATCTGTCAGGGACCACCAGAAGTGAAGTCATGACCAGAAGTGGCATCATCAAGCAGGAAAATTTTTAACAATCCTAGGCTGCAATCCTACCCGCACTTACCTAGGAGTAAGTCCCATTTATTGTCATTGTTCAAAGCATGTACAGAGTAGCCTGTTAAAAGTACCTGGACAGATCTGTAACATTTCCCCAATGCAGTCACATGCCATGGTAACATCAAGCCTAATACCTTAAAAATAAAATATTGAAATGAATGGGGACCCACCTGAAATCAGTTTGTAACCCACCTAGTGGGTCCCAACCTACAGTTTGAGAAACACTGGTCTAGACAATTCCAGTGAGTCCTTTCTTCCTAGGGATTTTGGCTTGCCCTATATATGGGGGCCACATGGTTTTCTCTATTACCTAGGTAGGTGGAACACATCCAACATGGGCTTAATTTCTGTAGGCTTCTTCTAAGCTCAGAAATGTGTGGGCCTCTGCTCATATTTTGGAAATCCAAATTCATTTGGAAAGCACTTGTGTAACATCTCAATTCCCAGATGTGTTTATAATTCAAACAAACAACAGTGAAATGGGTATTGCACTAGTTTAGGGGCTCCTTAGGTATGCTTTACATTGTGTTAAGGCATGTTTTTCCTTTTAGTCCTGTATATGATACACTCCATTCTCATCTCAAATAGTCTCCGTTTACTTATTGTGATGTCTGCTCACTGCCACACACAAAAATAGCATTCTTTATGAGAATTCTGGTGACATCTAGTGGCTATGTACAGACACACACACAAAGAATACCTTTTAAAATGGAGTTACACTGACCAGGCAGGGGGCAAATCAAATCTGAAAAATGTGGTATACTGCCTCTTTAAGAAGCAAGCCCAGAAGGTCCTAGGATTAGAAGGCCCTGTGAAGGAATTAAGGGAACGATTTCAGTTTTGTCACAGAAGTAACTATTTCATATACAGGATGTTTATTCTTTGAGTAAGCATGAAGATTGGCAATGCACTATGCTGGACGCTTTCATTTTCAGAAATCTTATTTCAACATGCACTACCCAAACACTTTCCAGCATCTCGTTGCAGTCCGAAAGGACTAGAAACATTGAAATGCTTTGGAAGCCAAGTTTTTCACCCAGTTCCAATTCTATAGCTTTTCTGCACTTCCAGGGTATTGCTCTGAAAAATATCTGTCTTTCCTACAGCCCAATCCTAGGTATATCTACCCAGAAGTAAGTCCCATTTAAGTCAATTTAAGACTAGCGTCTCATCTGAGGCCCTGGTTTCCCTCTGGAACAGGGAAATGTCCGGGGCAGTGGATGAGATTGCTCCGGAGCGACCTCTGCCACGTCGCAGACTCGGAGCGGCTCCTTGGTTCACTGAGGAGCTGCGACTGATGAAGCGGCAGGGCAGGCGTCTAGAGCGACGGTGGCAGAAAACTCGTGATGAATCCGATCGGACACGGAGTAGAGCTCATTACAGAGCCTACTCCGTGGCGGTGGTAGCAGCGAAGAAATCATTCTTCTCTGCTACCATTGCGTCTGCTGATAACCGTCCGGCAGAGCTGTTCCGTGTGGTGCGGGGCCTCCTCCATCAGGCCCCGCCAGTGGACCAGGAGGAATACACGGTCAGCCGCTGTGACGTGTTTGCACAACATTTTGCAGATAAAATCGATCGTATTCGTCACAACTTGGATGCCACATTGACAGTGTCTGACGATGTCCCCCTGGCAACTGCTTGTCCAGTGTTGTGGGATTCTTTTCAGCTTGTGCAGCCTGAGGATGTGGACAGACTCCTTTGGAGTGTGAGGCCGTCTGCCTGCCTGTTTGACCCTTGCCCAGCTTGGCTGATAAGAGCTGCCCGGGGGGGACTGGCTGAGTGGACGGGGAGGGTGGTCAACTCTTCTTTGGGGGAGGGGACACTGCCGCTTGCTTTGAAGCGGGCGGTGGTTCGCCCCCTCCTGAAGAAGCCCTCCCTGGATTCCAATGTGTTGAACAACTATCGGCCAGTCTCCAACATCCCGTTTCTGGGCAAGGTAATTGAGCGGGTGGTGGCGGCCCAACTCCAGAGGGTCTTGGATGAAGCGGATTATCTGGATCCTTTTCAATCTGGTTTCAGGCCGGGCTTTGGGACGGAAACTGCCTTGGTCGCCTTGGTGGATGACCTACGCCGGGGACTGGACAGGGGGAGTGCGTCCCTGTTGGTCCTGCTGGACCTCTCGGCGGCTTTCGATACCATCGACCATGGTATCCTTCTGGGCCGATTGGCCGAGTTGGGAGTTGGAGGCACTGTTTTGCGGTGGTTCCGCTCCTACTTGGAAGGTCGGTCCCAGATGGTGGTGCTGGGGGATGCCTGTTCGACACCCTGGCCATTGAGGTGCGGGGTGCCGCAGGGCTCAATTCTGTCCCCCATGCTATTTAATATCTACATGAAACCGCTGGGAGAGGTCATCCGGGGGTTTGGAGTGGGGTGTCATCAATATGCTGATGACACCCAGCTTTATCTCTCCTTTCCTCCAGACTCCAGGGTGGCGGTTGAGGGCCTGGAGCGCTGTCTGGAAGCAGTGAGGATCTGGATGGGGGCTAACAAGCTGAAATTAAATCCGGATAAGACAGAGGCTCTCCTGGTTCGGAAATCCTCGATGCAGGTGCTGGATTATCAGCTTGCTCTGAATGGGGTTGCACTCCCTCTGAAGGAGCAGGTCCGCAGCTTGGGGGTCCACCTGGACTCGCAGCTGCTCCTGGATTCCCAGGTGGCGGCTGTGGCTAGGGGGGCCTTTGCTCAGCTTCGGCTGGTGCGCCAGCTGCGTCCGTACTTGGATCGTGCAGACCTGGCCATGGTGATCCATGCTACGGTGACATCGAGGTTAGATTATTGTAACGCGCTTTATGTGGGGCTGCCCCTGAAGACGGTTCGGAAACTGCAATTAGTGCAGAATGCGGCGGCCCGTGTGGTCACTGGAGCTAGGCGGTTTGACTCTGTCAGCCCGCTTCTCCGGGGGCTACATTGGCTGCCCATTCGTTTCCGGGCCCAATTCAAGGTGCTGGTTTTGACCTTTAAAGCCCTATACTGCTCTGGGCCAGGTTATCTTAGAGATCGCCTACTCCCATACAATCCGGCTCGTCCTCTCAGGTCATCAGAGAAGGCCTTTTTACAAGTGCCGCCGCCTAAGGAGGTACGTGGGGCGGCGGCAAGAAATAGGGCCTTCTCAGTAGTGGCACCAACGTTGTGGAACTCCCTTCCCCTTGACTTGAGAATGGCTCCCTCTCTTGAGTCCTTTCGGCGAGGCCTGAAGACCTTGTTGTTTAACCAAGCCTTCTGACGTTCTGGCCTTTTTAACATCTTTTATATATCTTTTAGTTGCTTTTTTACAGGCCCGATTCCTCTAAGAACCGCTGTTTTATGCTCTTTTATTCTGACTCTTCTGACTACTGTTTTTATGGGTTCTGCTAATGTGTTTTTTAATATGTTTTTATCTGTGAAATTATGTTTTAATTTGTTTTATATGTTGTTAGCCGCCCTGGGTCCCTTTTTGGGAGAAGGGCGGGATAAAAATAAAGTTTTATTATTATTATTATTATTATTACTTCCAGGAAAGTGTAGCTTGGATTGCAGGATTAGAGCCCAATCCTATCCAACTTTCCAGCAGTGATACAGCTGCAATACAGTCCCAATATAAGGGAACAAATTTTCTCTCACCTTGAGGCCT
Source organism: Tiliqua scincoides (assembly GCF_035046505.1). Taxonomy (NCBI): domain Eukaryota; kingdom Metazoa; phylum Chordata; class Lepidosauria; order Squamata; family Scincidae; genus Tiliqua; species Tiliqua scincoides. The sequence continues at coordinate 36,801,970 of NC_089825.1, forward strand.
CCATGATTGCCCTCCCACAGGATGCAGCACATGCCTCATTTGCATCAGCACTGGAAAGTTGGATAGGATTTGGCCTAGTTGACTAGCAGGTTCATACCTTTTAGCTTATTCCAGAAGCTGGTATAGTACTGTAGCAGGTTAGCAGTGAGGAATGCTGGCCAGCCAAGTTTATATTTAGTGATTAAGTTGAAAGGCAAGTTTATGGTTCTTAGTTCACTGCTGGTCCTGAATGGGAACCGTCTGCCGGAGTCCTAAGGACTCTCAAATATATTTTTCTCAGGGGGGCAGTAAAGGTGCAACACGATTCTTGGCCTCTCAAGAGATCTGGTTTGTAACAAAAGCTAAGAAACTGGCAGCTATAGTTATGCCTCAAAAATACATGTAGCTGATGCGGCTTGCAAGAGCATGTGCAAGCTACCTCCAACCAGTGCTCAAACCTGGATATTTGTAAACAAAGCAAATATGATAAAGACACCATAAGCCTCCAATCCTCACTCTCTTCTCCAAAGCAAGTCCAAACCTGGGTTGTGTTGCAGTTCTTGGAATGTCTTTCTTTTCACTGCTTAGAGAGGTGGGGGATGAGCTTGTTAACAGCATCGTCACAGTGAAGTACATGACAGGACATCCCTGGTTTCAATCTCATGTCTGCGGTGAGCTTTAGACAAGCCATCTGCAATATGGGGCACTTGTTACATGCCTTAAATTGTGGAAGACAAATTAGAAAGAAAGCAGAATATGAATGTAGTAAGCGATAACTCATAAGCATGTGTTCTCTTGAATAAGCTCAACATGGTTTTAAAAAAAAACAACAGAAAAAACCCAAGACTGTTACTCTTAAAGGCACAGCCAGGCACTCATAGCATACAATGGGAAGCTCAAAAAACTGCCTGCAAAAAGATAGTGTGCACTCAGTGCAGCAAGCCAGATGTGTAGACTGTACAGTTACAACTGCTCCGTCAATTATGGAGTCTGAATATCTGAAATTGAGGGATCAGCCCAATCCTGTGTGTTTTAGAATCATTGCTTGAGCAGTCAGGAAGTCCCATTACTAATAGCTGGTGTATTTTCCTGTAATAGTTTAATCCTGCATATTGTGTTCCACAGACTGAGTAAAAACAACTGTGTCTTGATTCATACCGCAGGCCTGATTCATAATTAAGCCTGCCTGCAAAGCCCTCAAGGCTTGTGTGCAATTTTACACTACGTGCAACTTGTAGCTTTTCATTCTGTGTTGAACCCTGTACGTGGAATCTGTAGCTTTGCACTCATGGGATTTCTACGGCATGTTCTTCCAGTCGCTTCGTTAGTCTGGTGAGTGGGCAGATGTTCACAGCAAACAGCTGAGCATCTTCTTTTGGCAAAACGGACCATCAAAAATATCCTCCAGCGAATGTAAATATAATGCATCAGACTTCCAACTGTCCTGCTCATGTAGAAAGAGTACTCAAAGGAGCTGTCAAGAGTAAAATTAAACAGACAAACAAAACAAGAGGCAGCGGGAGGTTTTAGATGTAGTATTTTATTAACTTCTAGCTAATTGGTTTACAGGGATAAAATGTGTCATATTTTACACAGTAAGATGAGCCAGAACTTTTACAGCAAGTACATTGTATTAAAGAAAAACAAAACAAAGTGGAAGACAAGAATATTGCAACTATGAAAACAGTCTCATAATGCATAATGCCACAAGAGGATATCAACAGGAAGATGCTCAATTCAATACCTTCTCCAGTCAGAACTGTGAGATTTTCCATTTGAACAGTGAAATATTTCTAACAGATCCCGCATGCATGTGCAAAGGAGGTGTGGCTGAAATATAACTTGAAAATCAAAAGGCAAAGTGATCTGATTGTGGAACACCTATATCAAACTCATTCTGAAGCACTGGGGCAGATAGGAGTTCTCCAAAGCAGCATTCTGGAGCCACAATTAAAAAAAATAAAATGAAACATGATGCTGTGGAATTCCTAATAAGATGGAGACATTTGCAAAAAAGATCATGATGATGACGACAACTCTTTCCAAAAGAGGAGAAGAATAAGAACAGGTTATATCTTAGGTTTATTAGGTCATAATGAAATCCCACTGATATTAATGGTAGATAGCTAAGACTTGCTAGATTTAGGCTGTAACCCAACAGATTTATTGCTTTTAGAATTAGGAGGTGGGGGGAAAAAAGATGCTGCAAGCAAAAATACCGACAGTGATCTATTGACTAAATTTACCAGAGAAAACCAATTGACGCTGGTCTCTCTTCATTATTTGAAAGGGTCTTAAATATGGCAGGAGACACCCATTCCACCCTTGTCACTGTACTCCTAAACTTGGTGAGAAAAGTATGTACAGAAGATGTATAAATGAATACATGCAATTCCATTCAAAACTTCATCCAAATTGACAGCACAATCCTATGCATGTCTACTCAGAAGCAAGCCCCATTTTGTTCAAACAGGATATTAGATAAATATTCCACCCATATTCTGTGCTGAACACTCAGCCAGCTCAAGACTTCCTGATGCTTCAGGAGCTATACAAAATGCTACCCCTCCTGACCTGATGATGTACCAGCCTTTGATCCCCCTACTCTCCAATGCTTTAAGCTCAGTAGCTCTCTTCTCTCCACATTTCCTCTTCCTCTTTGCCTCCTCTTTTTCTAAATCAGGGAATAGGAGAAACCGCTGCAGTGGAGATTAAGCGGACAGAAATGGGTACCCCCCCACCAATCTGGTGCCTAAGATGACTGCTTCAGTTGGCCTTGCTGGATCAGGCTATGGGCCCACCTAGTCCAGCTTTCTGTATCTCAGAATGGCCCACCAGATGCCTCTTGGAGCACACAAGACAATGTACCTGCATCCTGTTGCCACTCCCTTGCACCTGGTATCCAGATACAGCTACCTCTAAAACCCGGAGGTTGCCTATAAGTCATCATGACTTGTAGCACGTGATGGGATTTTTGTCCATAGATCTGTCCAATCCCCCTTTAAAGGCATCTCGACTAGCTCATGGATTGACTGGCCCAGGCTGCATAGATGCGTATACTAGACCTTTCCACATATCAAAGGAGATTACATGAAGATGGATAATTTCTCAATTTAAAAAAATGAAGGACAGATGGAGACATGATTGTGCATCACCTGACTGCAGTACAGACAGAATACACACAGTACAACATCCACAATGGTACAGTCCTGTGTTGGATCAATTTCCACAGTAGTTCTGCCCCAACAAATTTCTTATGCAATGTAAACACAAACACACATTAGCATTAGTGCTAGTTTTCGGACAGCCTTATTAGCAGTATAATACTGCAATTTCTTTAATTACTTTAATAACAATTACATACAATTGTATGTTTCCTGTATAATATGGCAGTGGTTCTCAAACATTTTAGCATGGGGACTCACTGAAAAAAGGTTTCACTTTACTACCTGCTCAAGCCTATGTGATAGTGATTGGGCAGCAATACTCTACCCCCCCCAATATAGCAGGTTGTTTAACCCTTGATGCACAGCATAATCTACCCCAACTGTTTTGCCAACCACCAAAAATTGGGTTGTGGCCATGAACCCACAGGAATAGGGCACTGGGATAAGGGATAAGATGAACAAACAGGCTGCACTTTTCTCTAAGATAGGAAAAAAGATCTTGGATCACTTCACAAACCCAAAGCATGATTTGTTATCCCACTGAAATCTGTACTTTGACAGAAGCTTTGTGCTCTCAAGATCTACTGAACTTCAAAGATCTCAGAATTTACACCTTAAAATCTCAAAGTTTCCAAATCAGATTTGAAACTATGAGTTTGAATTGCAGTGTACTGTACTCCGTATCAAGATTTTCAAAATACTGTATTAGCTGAAAATGCTTGGAAATATTTTCCATCAACATTCACAATGCTGAAAAATTAAACAAAAAAATACACATCTAATTTGACTTGCATGCCATCAAAAATTCTACAACCTTCAAAATCCTATCCATTCCATGGATTACTCTTCTGGTCATTCATAAATGTAACAAAAACTCTTTTGCTTGCTACAAATCAATATCTAAAAGCCTTTCAGTTCCAACCATATACACTTACAAGGTGTGTGAGTGCATACACAAAAAATACCGTCCTGATGGGCTACCAAATTATCCTTTTCCGTCTCTTTTGGGGAAGCACTTAATGTTTACATCCTACTTTCATATCTCATTGCCCATTTTCTCAACTTCTGTATTTGAAGCTAAGGACTATCGTTTTTTGGAGGCCTTTCCTTCTAGTAAACACTTTAACTTAAAACCAAGCTACTTCTTTAAGGGCACGATCCTAACCAACTGGCATAGCTGTGCCAGTGAGGCATCTGCTGTATCCTGCAGTTGGAGGACAGGCACTGAGGCCTCCTCAAGGTAAGGCAATGTTTGTCCCCTTACCTGGGAGTTGCATTACCCTTACCTTGGTGCTGGGAAGTTGGTCAGGATTGTGTCCCAAGATCCTTTTTGGTTTTTTCCGTACCTCTATTTTGATATCATATATTGCTATTTTTTTTCTGTTCAAGTACATATTCCTCTTCTATTTATTTTTTAGACCTCGTCTCTCTTCCCTTGGTTAATTCTATCCTTGAAACAACAGCTTCTTGCAAAGATTTATCTAATGCAGCATTTCTCAATGTTTGTCCTCTGCCGTACCACTTCGCATGGCTCACCTATTGGAAGTACCACCAGAAGTAATTGGCAATTATCAAAACCAGTTACTTCCAGATTGGAACACCAGATGCAACATAACAAACACCAGTAAGAGGTTCAGGGTGAACAGGAGGGCTTTTACAAGCATGTGAAAAGTGCACACTGGAGCTCTGCCCACCGAGCCTCCTACTACCACTTGTGTTGCATTGCTGGTCTCGGAGCAGGGGTCTGGGGGTCTCACGTGTACCAATAGACACCACCTCAAGTACAGCAAGTTGAGAAACACTGCTCCAATGTCTTCTTATAGTTGCAGAGGTACTGCTTTTTTTTTTTTACTTTATACATGGTCAAACTTTTAGCTCAGTTATATTAATCTTTTGAATGTGGTTCATTAAATCAATTAAATGACCCAGCCCATTATTTGAAAATGTAATCTGACAAAAACACAACACACACACAAGTCAACCAAAAATCCTAAATAAGACATTCATCCTACTAACAATTCAATAGGTGATCCGTTATTATTTTAAGTTTTAAATCCAATTCATTAAGTCAACACTGTGGTTCTTTAAATCACTGAAGTATAGTATGCCTGTAAATTATAACACTATTCACAACTTCTTCTAATTCCATAACATATAAATAGCCAAAAATCAATCCAATTTGCAGTTTGACTCCATGAAAACCAATTTTTAATTAACCCTATGTCATTCTATTCACACTTTAATTCACTAACACAATTCTTCTGGTCATTACATTCTAACCAACTACAGCAGGGTCTCCTGTTAGTTTATTCTTAATAAACTGAAATCAATTCAGAAGCTCTTCCAGTTTTCTGTGCATTAATGGTATTATAAAGCTTATTCACTTAAAATCACTACATGTCCACTTCCCAGATTTTTCAGGTCTCCCACAGTTTCTTTAGTCTGCCACTATTGTTACAGAAGATTGCAGGGTTCCTCTCTTAATTTCACTATAAACCTCAGCTGACTTTTGTGCTGAAGGTTTCCAGTGTCTCAGAAAAAGCTCAAAGTGTACTTTGAGATCACACTTTGAGCTTGCCAAGACATTAATGTACAAACCACTAATTTCTAGGGCCTGGAGCCAGAACTGGAACTCTCAAGTGCACCAGAATCACTCCAGTTCACCTTACTATGTTAAAGTGATGAGTGTTCAAGATTGAACCTCCTATGTCTGCTATTTTAAGTGGTTATTCCTGGTTTTGTGGAACAATAATTGGATGCATTTCATTTCTATGATTTTGTGAAATGACATGATAGACTGTAGCTATTTAGACAAAGTGTTTTTAGCATATTCAGTCAAACATATGTTCATACTGGGATTTTTTTATTTTTAAAAACCCTCTAATTTACCCTTGATCTATACTGTGTAGTTCAGGGGGATTGGCACTAACTGATTCACTGGAGCCTTCATTCGGTTAAGACTGCCAATTAAAAGCAAACAGTTTGTCATAAGTAATTGTTCTAACACACCAACTATAGTTACGGATCTGAATATGTCTAAAAAAAAAGAAAAAGAAAAGAAGCAGCACAGAAGGTTAATTGCTTCCCTGCTGTCAAAACTACTTGTATTTTTAAGTGACAGAAACTTCTAGATGGCATTTATGGTGCCAAAACAGGCTGTAACTCATAAAAAGAAGAAGCAAACACTAGAAAGGGATGGAATTTGACAGTTCCATCAGTGGATCAGTGTCACAAATCATTATTCCTCTTGCACTCATCCCGCTAGTCTATGCAAAGTAGCAGTGAACAGTGAAAGAAGTGGTACAGTCTTCCCAGCGCAGTACAGTACTGTGGTTGTCAGATACTAGACACAAGCCCTTCCACCTGGAAGTGTCCTCAAAATGATGTCCAGTACTTGAAGTGAGATGAGTTGGAACGCATGCACACCAGTTCTCGGTGCACAGCATTCCCTTTCCTCCTGGCAGTCATTTTCAACCACTGTGCCACGGCACACTGGTGTGCCACCGATGGTCTGCAGGGGTGCTGCAAGAGTATTGGGGAGGATCATTTGTTAGTAGGGTCATTGGGGCATGCGAATCCCTGCAGTCAATGCGGTGTGCCTTGTCAAATGTCAAAAAACGGATGGTGTGCCTTGACAATTTTAGTGCCTTGTCAGTGTGCCAGAATGAAAGATGAAAAAGACTGAAAATCGCTGCCTCTTGGTGCCACCCTAATTATTCATGTTGACTCTTGGTCATACTGCTGGGGAAAGTTCAGAGCTATTTGTGTGTTAGGAGGATTATCAATTAGTAATCTGAACTTGCAAAATTTCCACTACTAATTAGATAAGTGGAGCAGGCCCAGAACAACTGTGTGAATGAGTCCATGCAATTCCAGGAAAAAATTGGCTGGCTCCTAAGCACTAAGTAAGTATATTAATTCCCATAATACTGGAAGGTGAGGCTGCCTAATATCCAGAGTTACTATAGTGGTGCGCATCAAGCTGCCAACCATTGTTCCAACCATGTGCATTAATAATCTTTGTAGTAAGTAATTTTTCTGGGAGAAATATCAGAAATCAGGTTGGAATTATTTAGATTATATCCTAAGTGTAGTTGGTAAGGAAATTTGTCATGGGACTAATAAATGGGATGTTGTCATGATCAACTGAACTGAGGATACAACCCATTGCTCAAAAAAATCAGGAATGATTACAAAATGTATGAACAAATCCTTGATTCCATATCTGAACACATGCAATCCTTTCCCCTTTGAAAATAGCTATGGTTTAGGACAGGGTTGGGTTAATGGTTACATTAAGGCCATGGGGCAAAGGTCAATTTATATGATCCTGCAATATGTGAATATGTAGTGTGCCCTTCAGCACATGATATAATGAGGATGGGAAACAGCCCATGCTTTGCCTGCAGAAGGTCTTGGGTTCAATCCCTGGCATCTCCAATTGGGTTGAGAAAAAGCTTATTCTGGATCCCTCGAGAGCCAATGTCAGTCATTGTAGACAATACTGAATTAGATGGGTCAAAGAATCAACTCTGTATAAGGCAACTTCATGTGCTCCTATGATGCAATGGGCATACTGAACTGGCTATACAGTTACTTCATCATCCTCCCAGTTCCCTGTTCTGGGCACGAGAAGTTAAGTAAACAGTGACACAGGTGGAATCAGGAGTGTATGGGTCTTTAAAAAAGTAACCCAAGAAATTCCCGTAAGCAAAAGCTGAAGCAACCAAATAACCTTTGAATCATGGAGGCTAAGTTTCTATCCCAGCATCCAGTTGATTAGTACATGTATTATGGTAAGCTCCTGGCTCATGAACAATAACTAATCTCTTTAAAAGCTACATTAAATATTAAAACCACATTTGGAGTACACACTGAACAAGGCAGCAATAGACAAATGGAAACTATAATGTTTCCAAAGACAGGAGCAGCCAAGTATCAAAATCAGTGAAGTTCTGAAGGTACAAGGCAAAACTCAGTAATCAGGTTTAACCAACTCTCAGCATGGAAATGATTTACGCTAGAGAGGAATATATAAACATGAATAGGAACACACATATGAGGTGGATCTATCCAGACACCCAAGCCTTTTGGAACGCATTTGCTTTTAAAAATAAAAATAAGTAAAAGACATCTACCAAGAAACCCAGTGGTCATTACATTAAATAATTCAGAAGGAACAGTCCCAATGAAGGCTGCAGAAAATAGCAGGGCATCTCAATTGGCGCAAATACAATCATTGCAAGATATTGGAGGATCTGGAGGATAGCCAATTCAAACTGGGGGTATTGTTAGGATACTGCATGTAACACGCTATATGCGGCAGCAAAGGGGAAAGCAAAAATGCAGAACATTTAGAAGATAAACATTGTTTCATTGAAGAATGGGAATGTGGCAAAAAGTTTTTCCAAGAGGTTCATAAGGCTACAGGTGGATTATGTTGAAAGATAGAAGTGCTGCATTATTGTGATGTAGACATGCTGTTCAATCCCCAGCATCTCCAGGTAGGGCAAAGCAAAATTCCTATCTGAAACCCTGGAGGATTGCTGCCACTCAGTGTCAGCAACATTGAGCTACATGGACCAAAGGTCTGATTTGGTATATGGCAACTTCCTAAGTTCCTATGTGTGAGCTTACAAAAATAAATGAAAACACGTTTCCACTGAGATCAGAAAAGGGCTTTCTAGTGCATTTGCTAAAAACTTACACAGAATATTACATAGCCCAGTAATTTAAGAGATTTTCTTTGAAGCAGCATGAACAATGACAACAGTGGGAAATTTACCAAAGTTATCAGATACTTTTTTCCATTTCATCGCTGTCCCAATCCACACCCATAGAGAAACTACTTGTGCAACCTCAAGATTTACCGAGATGTTGTGTTTGTACTATGATGTGCCTTGATGCAATAACCTATCCTGGTACACCTCGATTCCAGCCATTAGTCATGATGTAGATTGCTGCTCCACCATACAGAAAAATCCCTTACCTGCACAAGCTTCCCTATTTATTTTGATGGAAGAAGCAGCTTCAAACATGGTAGCGCCACACAGGCTGCAGAGACTTAATTGCAAAGCTGCCCAAACCACTGGAAATGAAATGAGGCAGCCCCCATTTAGAGAAGCTTTGTGTGAAGATGGATAGATTTTACTTCGATATAGCATATACAGCATGGTGATAGCATGTTCTCCTTACCTGCAGGTTCAGCACCAATGGATTTCACTCAACACAGGTGCCGAGCCCATATCTGGGGGGCCTCAAGGAACTTCTGGATGCTTCTGGTCATGTCCGGGAGGTGTTCTGCAACGAGGGGAGGCTGCATCCAGGAAGTCTTTGAGGTCCTTCCCGCAGATTCAATTATCTGCAGAAACTGGCATCTGCAGGGGGTTCAAAGGCCCACCACATTCAATATAATACCAAGGAGAACACAAGAATGTGTTCTTGTGTTCTAGAAACCTGGGTTCTAGTCTGAGCACATGCTACCTGTTAAGTGTGCTACCATATTAACCCCCTAATGAACCAAAATTTGGTTCTACCTCCATTCAAAAGTGCAATGTTGTCTACTTCTGTTTCCTGCTTCAACATGCTATTTACACTAATGAAGATATTAGAAGACATACAAAGTATACAGGAAAAACTTACAATCATTTCAGTGCAAGACAAATATTTAACTGAACACAAAACAGTTAAGGGAAGGTCATATGTTCCATACATATATCTAAGGCAGATGGTCAGCTTTTTTTTTTTTTTTTTAAATTAAATACAAGATATTAAATATGCTGCTCAGAAGAGGTAGAAAAATCTTATTCCAGAAGACGTCTCGTCCTCCAAAACAATCAACTACTTTGCAAATAGTTAAAAAGAAGGGTGCTTTTTATATATTTAGATTTGCCTAGAAAGATCTACATTTGAAAAGCAACCCCAGAGTGTGCAAAAACAATCTTTAAAGATTTTGCTTAATCTAAAAAGCAGGACTGTATTTCTTTTCATTTGGTCATTCTCCTCTTCCCCCCACCCTTTAGGTTTAGGAATGCCGTTGTGTTAATTTTACCTAAGAGACATGGCAAAAGTTTGTTGTGACCAAGTCCATTCTATTCCACTGACATTAAAGTAAAATGGGCAGCCCAATCCATACTAACCCGTCCACACACTCAAACGGCCCCCATTGCATCCAGCATAGAAGCAGAAGCTGTTGGAAGTTGCTGAGGGGACATTTGTCCCTTTTCCCGGTTTAAGCCCCAGTAGGGCTTTAAGCCCCTATGGGCTGGTTGGGCCAGCAAAATTCCCATTGCAGATACTAGTAGCCTCCTGTCAGTAGATTGGGCCCAGTAGGGTGGGGGGATAGGATCCAGCAGAAGCCTCTGCCACTGTCCCCACCCCCACCATGTTACACCCCCTTCCCACTGCTCTTCTGCCTTTCCCCTACCCCTCCGCAGAGCACCTACCTGCTCTAGCAGGCACTGGTCTCTGACTGGCACCAGCAGGTCGGAGCAGGCCTGCCCACTAGCGCCAGGATCTTCTGCACTGCTGCAACATGCCTATTGGCACATTTGCTACAGTGCGCACCTGTCCCACTCGTGGTAGCCAGCTTAGGATTGGGCTGTGTGTCACAACTAACTTTCTCCAGACTGTGCCCTAAAAAAAAGGCCAGTTTGGACAATACCTCTGAACTGGTTCCACCAGCACATGATGCAGGGCATGAATGAGCATGTTCTACTTCCCACTCCTGGTATAACCTTCTAGTTGCAATCATCCCCGGTTGGGGGGGGGAGGTGTCATCCAAACCAGCCCCTAAGAAGCTATTCAAACTAGAAGGGCATGCTGAGAAGGGAGCAGAATACCCTTGTTCATACCATGTCATGTGTGAGTGGGGGCTACTTTGGAAATACCATCTGAACCTGCTCAAAATTTAGCCCACAACATTATCTATATTACATAATATGATACAAATTTGGGACACAGTCTCCTTGGAACTTCCCTTTTGCAATCTGTGCTGAAGTCTGCAGTGGCTCAGCATTCCATTCATTTTAACAATGCAAACAGACATTCCACAGTGACCGTGTCCTTTTTTTGTAAGGCAGTAGAACCATCAATACTGCTACCACTGAGCACTCTTTCTTTAGAACAGATTACCTAAGAGTAAAAATATCCATTTATTAAATCTATTTTTTTTTTAAAACTCTCAAAAACTCAGACTTCAGCACCATCAGCAAATGAGATGGTATGTTCGGCAAGAGACACAAATGGATACACTCACTCCAACTTTGGTAATTTATGGACATATTCTCTCACACATATGAAGGCTGCTAGCCAATACTGTCTACCATGCAATTCAATAAGGCATTTATCAAATTTGAACTTGCATTATCCTTTGGAAAAAAAAATAGTGTTAAAGCTTCTTTCTCTCCCTCCCCAAAGATAACATTCAACAGTTTAATATTATAATATATATGAATTAGAGTTTTTGTACATTCAAACAAACCATGATTACTCTCAAAACAAAAGAGAAACACAATGATGAAAATGTGCATGTCAAAAATCGAAATCAAGCAAGATGCCAGAAGATCAAGGTGCTTTGCAGGATTTCTGTCCTTATAAGTTATAATCAAGGACCCAACAGCTAAATGTCTTCTTCTCTTGTCCTTTCCTTTCACCACAAAACAGGGTTATCCAGTCTGGAAAAGCCAGGGTTTTTTCTAAGTTCCAGGTAAGTACCGTTGCTGACCCAGGAGTCATCTGCTGATTTCCTGTCAAACAGCAAAAACAGCAACTTTGTTGATATGGGTGCCTTAGGCCCAAACTATCCCAATTTCTGGTGCTGATGCTGATGCACAATCTATCCCAAATTCCGGTGCTGATGCGCCAACAGAGCATGTGCTGCATCCTGCAGTGGAGGAGGTAGCCATGGAAGCTTCTTCAAGGTAAGTGAACATCTGTTGCCTTACCATGGGGCTCCATTGCAGCTGAAATGGCTCTGGAAAGTTGGATAGGACTGGGCGTTTAGTTTCGCTACCTGGTTTGTTTGTTAGATTTCTAAATACACTAAGGAGTAAGGACTACAGTACCCAGAATTTCTGCTTAACGGGCTTCATGAATAGACAAATTCTTGCAACCCTTTCCATGCTGTTAGGTTGTGTGGGAACAGCACTACATAGGTGTATCCATTATTCTTGTCTGACTGTGGATGCCTCTAAAGGCCACCTCACAAGATTTCCTTTCCCTACAAGCATGACTTTTTCTTTTGTAAAATATTCTGCATTTCAATTAGGGAGCTCAAGATGGTGTACACAGCATTCCCTGTCCAGGCACTGACAAAATGCAAACCTGCTTAGCTTCCACAAGTCTGCCTCAACCATTTAAGGCATCCACTGCCTTACCTTATTCTGCTAAAAATGAGGAGCTATGTACCATCAGCATACAGATGAGACTTCACCTCAAATCCCTGTAGAACATGCCCCAAGGGATTCATATAAAACGTTTGAATATAGGGCACACTGAAGGTTGTGACACTTGATAGTATGGATTTTATGAGGCAAAGTGGCAGTTGCCTCAACTCACCTTTTGCCATGTACCTCACTGTCAGAAGCAGAATCACAGCAGGACAGTGCCCCCAATTCCCAACCAAGCAGGACAACCCAAGAAGGTAATCATAGTGGATGGTACTGAAAGTACATTTGCATTATTGCAAATGTAAGTGAGGATTTTACAAACTTAGGCCCATTTCTGTCTTACTTATTCTCCTGGAGGCTTGCAGCCCCCCCCCCATCTCCTCCTCCTGATCTTACCTCTGTTCTAAAAAAATCCTTACCTGCTTCCCAGAAAGTTGCTTTAGACTGGAGATAAGGGCTTTGTAACAAGCTGCAGAGGTGATCAGAGGGGGTTGCAAGCCTCCAGGAGACCAGTGCTGCCCCCTAAATAAAAAAAGCCCAATCTCTGCAGCACTGTCGCTGCCCCCTCCTCACCCACACACACACTTACCTGGTTCCTAACTAAGAGTTTGGGAACCAGTGCTCTATAAGCATGGATCTTTCCTGCAGAAAGACTGAATTTTCCATATATTTCTTAGCTCATTTGGTCTCCTAGCATATGAAGAAAGTAGCTTGTAGTTAATCCACAGCAAGAGAACATTAAGCATTTCCTAGCATTTAATTTTTTCTTCCCAACTCAGCCTTCTAAATGTAACATGGAAATAAAGTAGCTATGTGAGAAACTAACTAAGGAGTAGGCTCTTATTGATGTTGTATGTGTCACATATCCATGCACTACTAAATAGATTAAAAACAAAACAAAGCTACTGTCTGCCACAATACCTGAAAAATCTAGGTTGATGTTCCATGTTGTTTTCTTCTAAAACTTTCCGCCGTTCTCTCTGTAGCTGCTCAATCCTCTGCTTTTGTACTTCTGCGCCTTCAATATTCCCTTCTTCTAGAAACCTGCCATACAGCAATGACAGAAGAATGGAGCTTTAATGCTACATTCTGTTTTTGGCTTTCTCAGGTCTTGTCTTGCAGAAGTCTTGTTACAGTGGCTACAGCAGGGGCTTCAAACTTGTTTGGCATCGTGGGCCAAACAGCACTCATGTTGCCTGCTGAGGGCCAGAAGTGGCATCATTAAGTAGGAAGTGACATCATTGAGCAGATGAGGGCCAGAAATAAGCACTTTGTTCTCACACAAAAACTCATTAGCTGCAAATGACAGAAGAGAAAATGTGCAAATCTTGTTCATAATTTCAATACATGAGAGCCCAATTATCACACTAGTAGAACCCAATTATAATTGGGGGGGGGGGAAATAAATAGCTTCTGGGATCCACATGCGGCCCGCAAGCCTTATGTTTGGTACAGCATTTACCCACAACTAGCCATGACCTTAAATTGGACACAAGGTGGCAGACTGGGTAGACATGGAAATTTGAGAGAGAACAAAATTAGTGGAGTGATTTTAGAAACAGGGGTTCCTGAATAGCAGCTGCTGGCCTTTTTGGAGACAAGTAGAGATAATTGCTTCTCCTTCATCCAAAAATAGCTTAAGAGACTGTCCTGTGGAGGCACGAAAGCAAAGAACACAAAACTTACAGTTGCTTCCTGCCACTGCATGAATTCAGCTATATGCAAGGATGTGTAAAAGTACCTTTGGTCTGGTCTAAACCGGGTATCAGTGGATGGTAGCAGTGATCTTGTGAGCGAGTCCAGTTCATTTAGTTCTAATGCAAACTGTGTGAAACCATACCACTGTTCATAATCTTTAGGCATTGGATCTGTAAAAAAAAAAAAAAAATCATTTTCTTATTCTCAAACCAAATCTATAAATCTTTGCTTATTAAACTACCTTGAGGATTTTTTTTATACAGAAAAGAGGCTTTCCCGCCATGTAAGACACTTCTGTTGAGTGCTCTCCTAAATGGGCTTCCTGCCAGGAAAAAAATTTGGCCTGGGAATTCTTTTGAGTGATATGGCAAGTTTAAGAAAGGTTGGAATCGGTGTAGCACCTTATCTGCAGCTAATTTAAAGCAGCAAGGAACTGGCACTCCACTCTAAAATCACAGCAACATATCATTTCTAGGAACTTCCTTCCTGAAGGCCCAAATGCAGTGCTTGTCTTGCTTAAATCAATAGTAAATGATGAAGTGGGGCAATGCATTTCTTTAATAATTTAAACATGCTTCTCTGCTGGCATCCACAAACCCCCCAGTCTGACTCTGAGCAGATGCAAACTTTAATAATGGTTAGTGCCAACCATGATTTTTTTGCATAAATCTATTGTTTACTTTGCCAAGTTAAGCCCTAACCCAGTAAGCAAATAAGTTGGAAAAAACAATAAAAGTGTTTTGAATATGGTTTCTCTCACAAAAAATGTCAGTCTTGGTTAATACAAATCATCAGCTGCAAGCCTAATTCAAACCTAATTCAGCATTAATTTTAAATGCTGGTTTGTAGGCAATCTTCAACCACGGTATAATTTATATTATAATTATATAATAATTTAATTAATAATTTATTGCTTGTTGTTTATATTATATATGTATATTGTGAATTTTATATAATGATGCTGTATCTTGCCATACAATTAAATAAATCATGGTATAGATGATCATATATAGCTCTTAACCATTAAAATAAACTAGGGTTAAGAATTATACCTGCATAGGGCCAATATCAACATTTTACTCATGCATAAACTTACATTAAAAAAAAGAAAGACACTCTTTTTAGCTGATGTCTGTCTAGACAGAATTACCTAGACAGAAGGTTTTGACTCATCAATGGGACGTCTGAGTAGAAATACACAGGAATGCCCTGCTAATGGCACTCTCCACAGCTGGCTCCTGCCTTTTCTCAATTTTTTTCCCCTCCAGAACACTCCAAGAAATAGCTGTTATGACACAGGACTATTTCTTGGTGCATTCTACAAGAAAAAACAAAGATGGTGACCTGTAGGAGCTGGTTGCTGAAAGTGTTAAAGCTTGAAGTGAAGCTGAAATGTGCCCAAAAGAGATTTTATGAAGATAGAAGGCCTGTTATTGTCTCTACCCATGTAAGCCACCTTGGGCATTTTCTTCTGCATAGGAAAGGCAGAATATAAATAACTAATTTAAAATAACAAAATATTTTAAATTTAAAATAATCAAATAATAAAAGTTTGTTTTTTTAAAAAAGGGGGGGAGCTACCCCACCTCACATTGTACTGCTACGGGGGCAAGTCTCTTAAAAAACAAAGGGAAATTCTTGGTGGACAAGTACAGGCGTCTGCCACTTAACAATGGTTCACTCAATGATGGACCGCATATATGGGTGGTCAAAGCACAGTAAAGATTCTCTTAATGAGGCAATCTCCCATAGCCTGCAGCAGAGTATCTGTTTACACAACAGAGAGGTTCTTAATGCAAAGAGGCACTGGACCTCCAACAGCCTGTGCAGCCAGTCAGTGTCCAGCAGGGAATATCCTTTACACAACAAAGGCTGATTGGACTGAATGTTCACTTAATGACCTAAGCACATAACAATAGGGATTGGAGAACGTATCCCCATCGTTAAGTGGCACACACCTGTATTAATTTATATATATATCTCTCTCTCTTTTAAATTCAAGGTGGTGTACTTTGTTTGTACACATCAATATAAATGTGTAAAACCGACAACAAAATGTCTATGGCTAGTGGACACTAACTTGCTCTCCAGATGCAGTTCGGCGAAGACGGTGTTCCACAATACATACTCTCATGCCATTTTCCAAAAAGCCGTTGTACAACTTTTCCGTTTTGGTCAAGCACACTGCCTTCAATCTCATGAACATTGTGATTCCAGTACTTTGCCTGGAAATAAAGGTATCAAAACCAAGATCACTCCAAAAAAGTAGGTTAAAAATTGGAAATTAGCTTGCTATTTTAGATGTGGTGTTTATGTAGTAGATTCTGGGTCTACACGTAATGCAAGTTGAGGTGGTAGAGGCTAGTGGAGTAACTAGAGCTTAGAGGCACAGGACAAGTCTATGCAGAAAGTCTCAGGTTGGACTCTGGTACCTTCAGGTAGGAATGGGAAGGATCCCAGCCTGAAACCCTGGGGAGCTTCTGCCAATCACTGCAGACAAAACCAACCTAAATAGACCAATAGCCTTATGCAATAGGGCAGCTTCCTAGATTCATACAAGTCTGTACCACTTTGGACTATGGGTGAGGAATACAATTTCTGATACTTCCTTCCTACATAGAGAAAACGAGTACATTAGGGAGAAAAGTTCTAGTCCATCCTGTTGCCTGATAACCCATACCCTACTATTTCTTCCTCTGTCTCTTGGTTTCCTTCTTTTTCTCACATCCAATCTGTCCCTTTTGACCCTACCAGTTCACTGCCACTCTCATCTCTTTATGCCTTCACCAGATCCCATAAAGGCCACTGGGAGCAGGTATCCTCCACCTCAAACTATCAACCTCTTTCTAGGATCCACGGCCTTGTAAGTTTCTTCCTCTTCTTTATAATGCACTCTTGCTTACTTACAGTGTTTGAGAAACAGCGCTTAAGTCAGGCTACAGTATATTTCAGAGAAACACTGTACATTTTCAAGTTTCTCCTCACAGCTCCACACACACACAAATCAGCAACAAAATGTAACCTCACACAACTGTCAAGAAAGCACCTCAATGTAGAAAAAGCCTCCCCTGTCATTCTTTCCTGCTTAGGCTTTTTTGTGAAAGCAAGCTGACAGTTTCAATGTTAGCTTCCACAACAATTTGAGCCCTTAAAAACAGTGCTTAAGGAACACCAGAATTCTTAGTTTGGCCAAGTGAGGTCACCTTCATAAGGAAGCATAAGCATGGAAGGAGGACAAGAAAAATCATCCCATGGAAAATTTTGTATCAAAAGAGGACTGGGTAAACTCCCAACCTCGGGATTCTATTCCACATCTTGGTGGCCCAGGAAATTCTCTTACATGCAATCCTACACCTAGTTACTTAGAAGTAATTCCCACAGCATTCAGTGGGGTTTATTCCCAGGTAAACCTGCACAGGATTGCAACCTCAGCCATCCCACTGAATTCTTCATTAATACCTTAAAGTCTCCAAGCCTGCTTTGATACTACCAAGAATCGCACCTTTATGAAATTAAGTTTGCAGTGAAAGCTGTGGTCATTCAAATTCTTGATTATGATCTCTCCATAGTGTTCTATCCACCGCTGCCCACTTAAGATATTATGAATGCAAGATGTCACCTTATTCCACTCATAATGGTCCTTGTAACTGAAACAAGAATGAAGAACTGCAATAAACAAGAGGAGCAATAAAATAATGAAGGGATTTGCTTAAAATATTCAGCTGAAACATTCAGAATGTCCCATTTTAACTCAACGGAAGCATAGCACACATGCTGAGAAAATGGTTCATGCAGAAAGAATTCTGGCAGTTCACAAAAAAAAGAGAATTGACATTCTTCAAAAACAGCAGCATTTTACAAGCACTTCACAAATGAAAGGGACAACAGATCCATGGCAGAGCATTTGTTTCACATGCAGAAGGTTCCAAGTTCAATGCCTGGCATCAAGGATCTCAGGTGCAAGATCTGGAAAAGACCTGTTCTTGCAGAAGTGCTGCCTATTAGGTAATAGAAAGTACTGAGCTAGATTTCCATGGAAAGCCAATGGAAACTTTTCCATTGCTGTAAATGGAGTCGGGAGTGAATCAGATCAGAATCACAGCAGGACAAAGCATTAAAGCTCCCCTACCGCCCACCATGGTTTTGCTCCAGACTGCACATCCCTGTACATGCTACTTTTTACATAAGCAAAACACTTAAAGGAGAAGCACATGCATTTCTTGAATGTTCAGCACTTAGTAGTCCTCTGGCCACTTTGTATCCATGTTATAACATAATTCTATAGCTTGCACTCAATGCATAGTTAGGGTCTGGGAGCAAAGGAAATCTTGGGAGCTTTTGAACCAAAGCATTTTGAGAACTTTTCTACATGCTGTTACAGAACTTACGCTGGCAAAATTACATGCGTTGTACCAACTGGCACAATTTCCATGGATTTCCCCCAGAATTTGTTTTTCCATCTAATATCTGAAATTGAAAACAAACAAAAAAGCTAAGTATGTTCCTATCAGCAAATGTAGGCATCTTGCTATAGATGTTTACAATATGTTTGCAATACCTCAAGACTCAGGATCCAAACATGGATCTGAAAACATGGTTTGATCCTGGTTCGGTTTTCTCCAACCATAATTAGAAGTAAATCATAGTTCCCAAGTTTGAACATAATGCAAACTTGTGGTTTACTTCTGTGGATGTTAACAATTTTCTCTCTCTTCCTTTTGCACATGAAAGAGGAAAGGAATGGGTGGAAGACATGAGAGGTAGAGGTAATTTCACGATTATAAAAGCAATACAGGTATGTCCCCATATTTGCGGGGGTTCCACTCCAGACCCCTTCCTCTGCAGATACATGAATCCACAGATGGGGGGACACCTCCCATCCTCTGGAGATGAGGGGTGTTCTCCTCCTCACACTTGTGGAGGGTTTTCTGAGCTCAGCCAAGGCCACATGCATCCACCAGTGACGTCTGCCTGGCTCAGAATGATCATAGGTACTTTTAAAAAGACTTCCAGTTTTTTTGTGAAAACGGGACATGACTTTTTAATGCCTTTTAAGGCATGGGGAGGCCCAGAGAAGTATTAAAAACGTCATTTCCAGTTTTTCATGAAAACTGGAAGTCACTTTGTTTGATTCCTAGTCATTCTGAGCCCGGCAGAGGCCGTGGGTGGATACATGTGGCCTCTGTTGGGCTTGGAAAACCCTCTGGAGGCGAGAGAAGCAGAGTTTCCTGTGGCAAGGCCACAGACCCAATCTGCCGTTAACTAAAACCATGGATATGGGATGTGTTGATATGAGGGCCCCCCATACTAGATTTTTAAGATCTGAGACTGTTTGAAGATATTCTACAATTATTTCAGAGTGGGCTTGGACACAGACTCACTATGCCAATGCCTGCATTTCCCCATTGCGCTTTTAAAATGCACATGCTTTGGTACAGTAAGCAAATATCTGAAGCTGCTCTGCTTCCTTTGACCTCACAGATTCTTTTCACATCCTGAAAATGGGTGTTTTAAATGGTAAAGTTAAAGAGTTACCTTGCCAAAACACAAAGTTATCAGATTCAGCATGACATGCAGATATAGGTGGGTGATGACTGACCTAATAAAAAAAGAAATGAAAACCGTTACAACTATATTTATGATTCTGTTTTCAATGGATTTTTTTTTTCAACAATTTGTTCAAAGGGTTTATTTTCCTTTCTGCATAAATGTTGACCACAAGAGGGAGCTTGTAAAGTAAAAATAAGTGATGAATCAATGATGCCTAAAGAAAAACTGCTCAGAAAAAGCCAAGGAGGGGATTTGTGAAGTCCACTTACGTTTGTTAATACTGGTTTGTATTTTGTTCTGTAGAAATATAGAAATTAAATACCAGCTCAGGATGCTGTGAAATATCAAAGACTTGTGCTCGCTTCAGCAGCACATGTACTATTAAAGACTGTGGGGAGGAACCACCTTCTGGAAACAAAGACCAGAAGATTCTATAGAAAAGTCATACAAGGGAGAAATTATGCCTATTTTTTTTTTAAGTGGAACATCCATAAATTCTATTATATTCAGAGCTGAATCTGGGGGATGGGGGGTTAACATGTTTTGATCAACATATTTATTAGCTACTGTTTGTTAAACAGATAAGATTGCTTTGAACAAGCTGAACTGTGAAAGAAAACAAATCAAAAGCAGATAAAATGCATGCTGACAGGAAACGGGTGGGGGGGGTAGCAAAAAGAAACAAAGTTTCATTTTGGTTTCTAGTTAGATTCAAACTGAACAACACAGAAGACCATTAATGAATGCAGAACAAACTGTTATGTTCATTTCCTGCAGGGGGCATGTGTGATATTTTGTAGCTCTTTCCTACCTTACCATTGAACATGTGTTATATTTTTTTCATCAGTTGGATTTCTCTCTCTCTTTAGGCTTTATCCTCATGGAACAATCTCATTTTTTCCCCCTGGGGATAACCCAGTGAATTAGTGGTGGCACCCAGCCTATGGAATTGACCTGCGTCTTGATATTGGAGCCGCTTCACCTTTGGGGTGCTTCTGTAGGGAGTGGAACACTTCTTTGTTTCAGTAAGATTACAGCTGAGTTGTATATTGATTGGTGCTTCCTAATTTTCAGGTTTAGTTTTCTTTGTTGTGGGTTGTAATGCCATGATTTATTTTGATATTCAATCCATAGGGGTTTTATTATTGTTGTTTTTAATCCTTGTATGCTACCCTAGATTATTTCTCAAATATTTTGTTTTTGAAACACAGGGCCCAATCCTTTCCAACATTTCAATGCTGATGTAGGTATAATGCAGCCCTGAGGCAAGGGAATAAATGTTCCCTTACCTTAAGGAGATCTCCGTGACTCCTGTCCTGTCTCTCCCCACAGGAAGATGCAATACATGCCTCACTGGCACAGCTGCATCAACCCTGGAAAATTGGATAGGACCGGACTCACACACGCCTCTCACATTATAACATCCAAAGAGTATTCCCATGAGGGCATAAAAAGGAGTCCAGCTTGCCAAAATATTTGTTCTGAGAAAAGCTGAAACATTACTGTTTATGCTGCCAACAGATACTAAAAACTGCCAAAGGTTGATATTGTTGTAATCTTAGTGCCATGTTACTCCTGTCTCTAAAAATTCATCAAGTTCAGTGCATGTCTGTGCCAGTACATACCTTCTCTCCTCTTCTCTGGTCTCTCCATATGTAATGCTTTTAATTGTTTTTATTGCTAAATTGTTGTTTTGGGTTTTTTTGTATGGTATGTTCATATTTTTGTTGTGAGGCACCTTGGGAGGGCACTCCAGAAAGAAGGCAGAAAAAATCCTTTACTAATATTAAAATGAACTATTCTATTGTAACTGGGAAGATTAACATTTCTATAGTACTTTCCAAGCGCCAAAGCTCTTCACATGTATTATCTTCTCATAGTCCTTACAACGCTGAAAGGTATGTACTAGCATCCCCATATTGAAGCTGGAGAGTTGAGAAGAGAGGAGGCGGTTTGCTGATGGTCATCTAATGAGTTCAAGGCAGTGGTGAAATTCAAACCAGGAAGTCCCATTTGCAGTTTAGTCTCTTCTTAGCCACTGCACCTCACCAGCTCTCTCTTGCTTGAAGCAAATCCATAAGCAAGCTTTTCTTTCATCCTGGCAGTATCTGAACATCAGTATGCTGTGCAACTAGACGAAAGGCTTCACCACCTTTCCAATAGCATACTACCAGCATTGTGAAAGGTCTGTTCCAGCACGAGGATACTATAAATTACAGCTTATGGACTCTGGACCATATGAATATTCCAACTCCCAAGATATTTTACAAGGTAGCATAGAACTTTTGCTGACATGGCAACCCTGATTTGTGGTTTGATGGATCATTTTTAGTTCTGGGCCACTTCCGGCAAACAGGCTTAAATCAGCTTACCACAAATCTAAAATATCAGTCACCATCAATTTAATATTATGATTTAAATTATAACACAAGGGGGTCATTAAAAAGTCAGGTGCAGCATATCCGATGCATATCCGATGCATAAGCAAAATCACTCAAGCTTATCAAAAATACTAAGTAGAATGGTCTTGCAGTAGACAAGCTCAATTCCTCTGCTGTTGTCTTAGATCAGTTTTCCATAAGCACATACACTGGTTCTGTTCGAGGTCAAGATTCTGTGGTTTATGTCACCAAGATAACTTGCCTATCCATGTTGTTTCTAAATACAGAAACAAAGTTGGAAACTTGAGAATTCCAGTTTTTTTCAAAAGCTTCAGAACTTGACTTTGGCAGAATTCAAGTTTGGAAATGTGACAAACACAAAAAAGCTGGCTTTCTTCAATGCCGATTGAGTCTGGCATGTTATGCTGATGAATAAAGTCACTACACGTAAGTTTTCTAGGGAGGGTAGATTGCAATCAGAAATTATATTCCATCAGTACTGGATTCCCGTAATTTCTTATTGGAATTAATTTATGAGTACTGAACTAACCCAAAATGACATCTTAGCTCACTCAGCTGGTCTTCAGCTTCCTCTTCTATCTTGTTTCTTCAGGGTAGGTTCTCTCCTTACTCTATACTTTAAGAGCTTCAAGCTTTAGATTTATTTATTGGTGTTCTCTGTTTGTATTATGCATTTCAGTCTCTCTTGTTATTCATAAATCTTAAAGTGGTCCATTTGTGTTCAGTTCTTTCTTATTTAAGCTACACATTTAAATTTACTTCTTCCTAAATTTACTAGGGTTTTAAAAAACCAATTAAGATGTACTTTTTTATATTTTAATTTTTTTAATGCTAAAGAAAAGGCAAATATAAAAAGTTCCGATACTTTATTGTTAACAATACGCATAACACTTAAAAACTTTTTCTTTTGAAACTAATGTGCCTAAAAGTTGCAGTATGGCATCAGCCATGAATAAGAAATAGATGCAAATCCACCATTTTATTATATGAAAGAAAATCAGGCAAATAACTCTGATGGTCCAAAGGTTATATTACAGCCAGGGCCTGCGATACCAACATGTGGCCCTCATACAGCTATTTTACTGTACTGTATTACTATATGGTGTCCACATCTTCACAAGACTGAATCTGGGTGTGAGCATGCAGTGGCTGTAGTGTGGCACATCAAATTGACAGAATATTCCATACAGATAGTCCTAGAGATTCCTACCAAGTAATCAGCATTAATGCATTCATCAAACTGAATTGCAGCAGCACTGCAGTACCTGTTCGGAAAAAAACTGGAAGCCCTTATCTTCACGGACACACTCATAGGTTTCGCCAAGTACAGGATTAAATGGCTTACTTCCAGCTCTGTAGTAACTGGATGCATAGGCAGATACAGCAAAAGCAGCCACGTATACCTAAGAACACAATAAATAGAGTGTGTTGATAACACAGGCCTACAAAATTGATGGTCAAAAAAGTTTTTCCCAAACTTTATGGTGGTTTGATATGAATTTGGGGTGCCGATTCCAAAAATGGCATCCATTTTGCCCTAGCACATCTAGTTTTGGAGACATAGTATAGCCTCATTAGTGAATGGTTCAAGCAGCTTCCTCATGAGGAAGCCATGGCGTAGGTTTCCTCATGAGGAAGCTGCTTGAACCATTCACTAATGAGGCTATGCCATGTCTCTAAAACTAGACGTGATAGGGCAAAACGGATGCCATTTTTGGAATCAGCACCCCAAATATACCCAGGAATTGATGTTTAAGGAAGTAAAATGTGTGTTGGCCTGTGTAATTAATAAATAGGTGTGTGTGTGTGTGTGTGTGTGTGTGTGTGTATTTCAGAATACATTCCACTCTGCTTTACAATGTTCACATTTGCATCCATGCCTCTTGCAAGTCAGGAGTGTTCTCTTTTTGAACACTGGAACATGACTCAGCATTTATAGTGTAATTCAAAAACCTCTCTTAAAACAACGGGGATGTTCAAAAACCTGAAAAGCAGCCAGGTGATTTTTAAAAATTCCAAAACAAATACAAGTCAGAAAGTTTATAGACAGAAGCGAGCACACAAAAGAGTTATTGGAAACAACCCCACGGCATGTGTACATATATATAAAACAGCTGGCTTTCCCTTTGTTAAATATGGGTTAGGAAAACATGCTTTATGCTTGCAGAGCACGATCTACAGAAACTGGTAATGGCCGGCTTTGCCGTGCGTCCGCTCACTCCAACACATTTTTCAGGGGACAACACATGTGGAAGCAAGTTTGTGCATGAGTGTCCCCTGCAAAGAAATGCTGTATGTGTGATTCACCAAACTAGCACCTGGGACAGCATGCTGTAAAAAACCTATATCATTGAGTTGCTCAGGAGGAGAAGGAAATGAGGGGACTGGATGTAGTCCCAGTTTTCTTCACCAAACAGTTGATTAGTAGGATTTTAACCTTTTCGGAAAGAGCTCCAGCTGCTCTACACACCCTGCTTTGTAAAGGGGAAGCTCCATAATTTCGCAACTGGTTTGTTTCAGATCTTGGTGCAAGGAAAAAAAACAAACAGCCGGTTGTTGGAACGAACCAAATATTTTAAGCTCACATGACTGAGTTTGCCTATTAATAGTGTGTTCTGAAAAAAAGATTCACTGCAAATAAGAAACACGTGGGAGGAAATCAGATTAAAAATTCATTAAAGTATATATCTTTTGCAATCTAATCAGTCGAAATAGGAATGAATAATATACAACGTGGGTTCTAATAACGAGCAAAGTCAGAGCTCTATATCCAAGGCTGAACTGTCAGGACTCAAATGTTGGGAGTGCAGCCAAGCATACTTGTTTCATGCACAGAATGAAGGGGGTGCCAAAAGTGTTTAGTGCTGCGTTTAAGGGGACCCGAGAACAATGCAGTCATAAAACGGCAGAACAAAGCCAGCAAGCGACAGGGACCAGTTTGCACATACTTTGTCCAACATACAGATTAGTTTTGTCACAGGTGTACACCAGAACAAAAGAAATGTACTTTGGTACACTTGTATTGGCTTCCCAGTGTATGTATCAGTAAAGACAGAGACTCTCAGTGCCTTCACACCTTATTTGGGAATACAGCTTTTCTGATAAGGCTCAGATGAGGACCAATCACACCCTTTTCTCCTTCTGCTGGTCAGCTGGCTCTTTCAGTGCAGCAAGAAAGCAAAAGGATGTGTGTCACAGACACTTACGCACTCCTCCAAATAGGAAGGAGGCTCACATGCTTAATGTTCTATGGACTAGAAGTCTAACATAATGGCCGTCTCCATAGTGGCTTCTCTCCGTAATCAAAGGCTCTAGCCACGGCTTCCCCATGCAGGAGCAGTTCCTTTCTCTCTCGTATACGCCTATAAGAACTGCCAGGGAGAGGAGCTTTTTCTTACCATCCTTTCAGAGAGATTTGATGTTTGTGCCGCTTTATCCAGCAGCTCACTGTATTCCAGCTCCTCACAGAGGCGCTGCAGAGTGTTGAGCGGTTCATTCAGCTCCACCGGCATCGCCACCTTGGAGAGATCTTTTCCTATATTGTTCCGCAGAATGTTCCAGAGGCTGATGTTACTGGTGTTGGGGCATGGAGCTGGGAGGCAGGTCCTACGTTTGGAATGGCTTTCCATTCTACCATCAGGAACACAGTCTAGAAGAGAGAGGCCAGGAGTATGTTTGCCAAGTAGTCAGTACAGCAGTCCAACCACAGTAAGAGCTAGAAGTGAACATTTTTAAATAATAAACACGGCATTTCAAATTTACAAATCTCAAATCAAGATAGGAAGCCATCTGTATTAATTCCGGAAGTAAATCTCACGGAGTTTAATGGGGCTTACTCTCAGGTAACAGCATGATCAAGTTTTGCATTTTTATCTCAAGGCACACAATTTTTACTAAGCCATTGTACTACACAGGATTCAATCAACAGTCCACTGTTTGTAATGAAAAGTACATTTAAATCCCACTTTCCATTTAACAATGTTGGGGTAGACCTACTTCATGATTCTCTCCATCTCATCCTTACTATAGCTCTGTGAGATAGGATAAGCTGTTAGTGGCTGGTCCAAGATCACTCAGGGAGCTGAATGGGAATTTGAATTTTGGTCTTCTGAGTCCTAGCCCGACACTAACTGCTATACCACACTGGTTCTAGTGCAAATGGGAATGAGGGCTGTAACTCAGTAGAAGAGCACATGCATTGTGTAGAAGAACTCAAGTTCAAACTTGGCGTCAGCAAAGTTTGGTAAGCCATCAACAATCAGTTCAGAAAATACTGACCTAATGAACCAATGGGCTGCCTCTGAAGAAATCATGTTTATGTGTGTTCAGATGTTGCTTTTATAGCAACATTTCCTTCAAAGAAATCAAAATAGTAACTCTGGCCTCACCACAGCCCGGAGAGGAGGTTTGGCTGATAAATAGTAGGCCAATAAGCAAGTTCTATAGCTGTTCTGGAACTTGAGCCTAGGAGAGCTTCACTTCTAGGCCCAACAACTTATGCAATGCACCACATTGAAAGCACACACATACACAAAAAAATCAATCTTTGTGAATATGAATTGTTCCACAGTTGGTGCAAGCATTTAATTTTCAGCTGGGTTTATCTTTTTTGAAATTATATTTCAGATTCCAGCACTGCAAATGCAGAATACAAGACTACAAACTATCAAGGCAATTGCACTAATTGCTAACCAAAAACACACGGAGAAAAATCCCAAAGGCACCATGCACGGAATGTTTTATCAGTTTTTTTTCTTTGTTTTGTTCTTTTAAATCCACAGCATCTTTGGACAGCGACTTTATTCTAGGGAAAAGCTCTCACTTTTGAGAGCTCTGCCTAGAGGGAAGACACACTGACTGTATGGAACAAAATGGGTAAATGCTGCACATTTATGAGGTTAAGAACTTGGGAAACATCCTCACATCTGTAGAGAAACCCATGTATGGAAGGAATAGCACAGAACTGAATCATGAACCAAATTGGGCTGGGGTGGTGTTGAGCACCAACACCACTCACCTTTGCTTCTCTCACTTCTCTTGTATTTACTGGGGGAGGGGAGAGAAATGAAAGTGTGCAGGAGGTAAAAGGTGTGGGCTAGAGTGTCTCCCAGGAGATGGTCTAGCCCACCATGCATCTCTCCTATGCGTTCATTCTTCGGCTCCATTCTCCAATTCCTTTTTCAAATCTAGTGGATGCAAGAAGAATTGACCCCATTACTGAGTGAAGGGGCAGTATTTGGCACCCTGCCTCACGTGTAGAAGACCTTGGGCTGCCTGCCTCTGATCTCCTCCTCCGTCCTATGTTACCAAGTGTCTCCTGAAGATGTCAAGCCAATCCTGGGAAGTGGCAACTCTGTGAAGGTCTCCCAAGCAGACCTTCTTACCTGTGTGCAGGTTATTCAGGTTCCATGAGGTCCTAAGTGGGTAGAACTTTATTGAGTCTTATACTATTCTTATACTAGTCTTATACCCAAGCAGTGTCTTTTTAGTGGCTGTCTGCTAGTGTTTTGCATATTTTAGATTGTGAGCCCTTTTCGGACAGGGAGCCATTAATTATTTGATTTTTCTCTGTAAACTGCTTTGTGAACTTTTGTTGAAAAGAGTTCTATAAATACTATTAGTAATAATAATAATAATATTCTTTCCAAGCATGGGGGAAAACCACCACATGCAAGAGTCCAAAATGTCAATGCTACCAAAAATCCAAAACATTAAAAAGGAAATTGAGCCCTGAATGTCTCCACATTGTCATCCCTATATTATTAATATCTGGAAAGAAGTAATAGAATACCAAAAATCCGTCACTCCTACCCAGAGTCTGCCTTTCATTCTCGATGTCATTACTTAGGTTGTCTTCAGATATGTTATCACTGACATCACTGGCATACGAATCATCATCAGACACCTGAGGAGGAAGAAAACATTTTTTCCCCCCTTTAATTGGAAAGAAAGCATTTTTCTTAAAAGTAATCAACACAGCATTTTGGGACAAACAAAGAGTTGAAAAAATAGGTCAAGAAGTTTGAAACAAATAACATAATGCTACTGTAGCAGCTGTTAGAGACTTGATCTAGATGTGCTGAGAGCAAGAAAGGAAAAAACAAACAAAAAGAGCCTGAGAATATATGTCTAAAAAAGAAAAAAAATCCCTATGTCTTCTTTCCAGACTGACACAGACCAAATAATATTCTAACATTTGTTACTTAAGTTTCCATTTTTTCTTTAAATCTGGTAATATTCAAGCAGCAGCATTTCCCATATTCCCCTCCCTGCCACCTCAAAATACTTCAAGAGTCAACAGCAATTAACTATGTACTTTGAAACGGTGCTTAACATGCTACTGGCTGAGATGGGACTGCAATTAAGCACACAAAGAGACAGCAAAAGGTCAAGCGACTCCAATACAAGGTGCAAGAGGCTGATGCTTCTCATACTACAACTCAGACCTCATTTTCTGAAGAGCTGGCAGACAGCAGGACTTCCTGCGCATCAAAAAACTCCGTGAGAGAATCCGTTATAGAGAGCCTGCTTTCATTGGAGAGCTGGTGAACGAGACCCCTGCTTTCTTCTTCCAAATTTTCCTGTAAAAGAGGAGTGGACAAGGGCTTGAAGGAAAGGTTGCGTTAGCATGAAGAACAGGAAAGATCCAGGACAAAGTTGAAGGCCTTTAAGACATATGGGTAAAGTATAACTCATGGGTAAAGTAACTTGGGGGTAGGAAGAGAAGGTCAGATGATCCAGGATATACAGGAGGGCCCCTATATCTGCAGGGGATCTGTTCCAGTGCCTCCTGTGGATACAGAAACCATGGATACTGAAGAACCCTGTCCACCTGACCCCTATGTGCCATTAATGTAGTTTAATAAAGCATTCAAGTTTGAATCCTTACAGCAACCTGTACAAGGAAGAAAATTTTTGCCCCATTAAAGATTTAAACTATATTAATGGGCGTGAGCACTCCATCCTCCAATCAGCAGATAATTGAATCCACAGATATGGGGGCCCACCTCTATTGTCCAATGCATGAATAAGATAATAATTTTCCCCTCCGTCCAAAAGCACTGCTAGTTGTGGGGTCCACCACTGTGTCAGTCCTACTACCATGCGTATGGACAGGTGGTCACAAAGTATCTATGCACAAGACTGTGTGGATTTGGAATTGAAGCCATTTATGCCTGAATAGGGATTTTGTGGCCACGTAGCATAGTCTTACACGAAAGTACGAAGAATGAGAATGGAGCATTCACAATCACTGCAACACTGACCCCCACAGTATAACTTTTAAAAATATAAAAAGGATGGGAAATGTGTGTGCCAGACTGCACATGTGCAATAGGGTTTTCTTTGTTTTATGCATTTGCTGTTAATGTTCCTCCCCCCCCCCCTCCGAAAACCCAAAGAGAAAGTGGGATATAATTTTTTTAAGAGAGCTGTATTAAAACCCTGAAGAGTCTCACTTGGTCATATAAAAGAGCAAAAAACAAAAAGGTTTTAAAACATCAAAACATATTGTTAATTATTCCAAGCTTCTTCTGTTTTCTCTTTGCTCCCAGTTAAATGCATGGACTGTGCTTTTGAAAAGAAGGATTTTGAGAAAGGTTTCAGAGGCTAAGACCTTCCTGCACGGTGACCTGTGGAGTTCTGTATCAATATCATAAGAACATAAGAACAGCCCTGCTGGATCAGGCCATAGGCTCATTTCACAGCAGCCCACCAAATGCCCCAGAAGAGAAGAGGATCCATTCAAGCATCTTCTAGATTGTATTATAAAAAATGCTGCACAGTAGGCCCTCAATATCTACAGGGGATCTGTTCCAGGACCCCCTACCATGGATACTGAGTTCCGCAGAAAACTGAATCGGGGGGGAGGGGTTCTGCCACCACTATTATCTACCTGGGGGCCACACCCAGCCCTCTGGAGGTCGTACCCAGCCTCTGTGAGTCTCAGAACACTTCCAGATGTTACCGGAAGCCACCACAAGCGCCTTCCAGTCACATCCAAGGAGACTCCTGAGGCCCTCCAGCTGCAAGCTTGGCACCTGTAGATGACAAGCCTGTGGATAAGGAAGGCCCATTGTATACTGCATTGCTCCTTCTGAATGTTTGAAGAAGCCATCATCAGCCAAAGAACACCTTCCATTGCTACTTATATACATCTGAATATGGATCATTTGTAAAGAAAATGCCCCTGGATCTCCTTTGCTATTAGCCCCCAACTTTATTCTGGCAGTGAAGAAATAGAAAAGATTATACAAACAGCAGAGAAAATCATCTTCCAAGTTGCTCAGGGTGGTGCACAAGTTTTCTTCATCTTATTCTCACAACAACCACATGGGGTAGGTTAGGAACAGTCTGACTAGCTTGTGGTCACCCAATGAGCTTCATGGCCAAGTAGGGGTCCCTGGTCCTAAGTTTAATCATTACAACATACTGGCAATGAAGGGGGATAGATATAAACTTTACAGGCTGTATGGAGAGAGTCAAAGTAGACCGAGAGACTGCCCTAAGAGCAAAAAGGGAGTTAAGACTGTTACACAAACACACCAGATATTCAGTGAACAGTACTGTGAGTAGCATGCCTATTAGAAGAGCCACAAGAAGCAAAGCACAGAAGAATTGGGGAAGAAAAGCAAGGTAATGCTAAGCACTACATGCAATGCACAGTTATTTTCCCTCTTCACATCCTAATCCAAGAAGAGATTAAAAACAACCAATGTGCATCGGAGCAGACAACTAGTCTGATTTGACATAAGACTCACTTTGGACATGCAAAGTGGGATATTGTATTTATTTGCTCAGAAACAGTATGTCGGCAATGCCAGTGGGCCCACAGCCACTTCTGCGCAAGACCATAGCCCAGTTCTGGTCTCAGCAGGCGAGAACATCCACACAGATTAAGTGCGTTCCTTGAGACAAGTGCCAGATATGGGGAAAGCAAAGCACATGGTGACCGTGGAGCACTGATTTCCAACCTTTTTCATTTCACAACATACTGACAAGGTAAGCACTAAAATTGTCAAGGCACATCATCAGTTTTTGGACTATTGACAAGGCACACCACACTACTGGCCAGGGACTCACATCACCCATTGGTCCTTCTAATAATGGACCTTCCCCCAAACTCCTGCGGCACACCTGCAGACCAATCATGGCACACCAATATGCCGTGGCCCAACTGCTGAAAATAGCTGCCATGGAGTGTGCTGGCCTAGCACAGGTCTAGCCAATGCTCTCCTGTTCCCCATCTACCTGGGTTCAGGTGGAACATGCAAACAAAGCCTACACCTAACAAAGAGAATTGAACAACTGCGTTGGTAAAGGAACAAATCCAGTAACTACGGACTTCCTATAGAAAGGAAGAGCAGAAAAGAAGCCAGACAGTAAGCTCCATTGACAAGGATGCTTTTGCAGTGTCATTTCACGCAGACTTTTGAAGGAGAAAAACCTGGAGAAGTTCTTATTAGCTTATGGAGGAACCTTCTCAGTGGCATTTGCCAATTCTGTGCAATGCATTTGCACTGACTTGGATTAAAAAATAAAAAATGGCACACTTGATTAATTTAAATTGACACCTGTCAGTTATCTGCAAGCTTCTCTGTAGCAGTTTTTCTATTAGAGGCGTTTACAAGCACACTTTCTGCTTGATAGCATTGTTCTGTTAATTTGGTCATGTAATCATCAAAAAGCTATTCAATGTGTCAGTGCTCTGTACTAAACACATGATTAAAATAACTCATTAAGTGAATTACACTCTGAACGCTTCTCTCCATGAGCTTTGCCCATGTCACTCCGATTGCCAAACTGACACTTTTTCATGGGCACACATGCTAGTTACTCAAATTATTAGATTTTTGTAGTGCCCGAGAAAAGTTCAACATCAGCATGCAGGATATGATGGATCAAAACATTCATGAAACTGGAAGGGAACTGCACCAAAACAGTTGACTATGGCACTACGTAGCACTCACAGTCCTATCTATGTACCAGGCCAGGTTAGCTACAGAACAAATCAAAACAAGTGTGTGTGTCCCCACTTAAATTTTATCCACTTTGGAGAGACACACAAGGATTGGTCCCTGATCGCAATCCCTGGCTGCAAACCACTGAGCACACACTAACTTTGTGTCTTTCCCCTTCCAGATAACATCACAACAATTTATCACTGGGAGTTCAGTGGCACACGCATTTACATGAAAATGTAAACATGAAAACACCATTTAGTCAGTGATAGTCAGCATTACAGTTAACTTTATTATGCTTCTCAAAAATTATGTATGCCCAGAAGAAAGCCTATTGCACCATCTGACATTTAGAGACTCTACTCTAAGGAACAGAGCACCTGCTTCCTTCATTAACATTTCCAGTTTTCCCACCTATTCTGATCTACAAACCCGTCCATTCATATTCATCCAGCTGCAAGGAAGTCTCAATTGGTAGCAGCAGAAACATATCTCATGCAAGTCTGTTTCAAAGAGGGAAGCCTGGCTGCTGACAAGGGAACTCAAGCTATATTGCACCTTTACATCTTATTCTTTCAAATAAAAGAATAAGGCGTGCCTGTGGAAGAATGGCATGCTCATCGTGCATTTGTGAAATGCCGTTCTTAGGTGACTGTACAGGGTGAGCGATTCTGCCTTGGAATAACTGCTTACAAAAAAAGAGAGCTCTTGAAAGTCTCACAACATTTTGTGGATTTTTGCGCAAAAGCTGCAATTGTAGCAACTAAATCTTTGTGAGCAAGTAAAAGTACTGGGCATATGAATGAATCAGCAACACCAAACAGAAAAACAGGAAGGTTTAACTAATATGCAAACCACAGGAGAAATTAAAAAAAGGGTGACAAATCACTCATTGGCAAAAATCATGCCTGAAAATGAGGAACTATCATCTATGGGAAAGATTCTCATTTAAAGCCATAGTACAACATCTGATGAGTCATAGGCATGAGAAAAGGAGCAGCTGAATGGGGGTGGAAATAGAAGCACAATAAACTGGAGCCACACAACAGATTACACGTGTAACAGCGGGGTGGGGGGGTGAGGAAGATGGTGCAAACAGCTTTGCAGAAAGATAGAAATCTATACCCACCTTGGCCAAATCAGGGCTGGATTTTGCTTTAGCTGCTGAATCAAGGAGCATAGATTCGGCATGTATTCTGCGTAACCGGTCTTTAAGATCTGTGTTTTGTGCTATGGCCTGGAATATTTGAGACAAAAGAAGTACATTTGGGCTATTAAGGTGTCTCAGCTAAACTTATATGGTTGCCTTTTTTGAACAAACCACATAATTAGATGGCTCTAAGAATATCTGTATCTTACAAAAAATATTACTTGATACTTGTCTTCCTGCATGCTAAATAAATGCAGACCAGTCTTCCTTTTCACTAAAGGAAGCGGTGGATTTCAACAGATGACAGGGAGTTATGGTAGTTGCTTTTAAGCTAACTGCATAGCATCTAACAAGAAGCTCACTCCTGAAGTAGAGGAGTGGTTAACATTGAGCTTTACTTAGTTAATAGCAATGGCTACTGTTTTTCTGGGTGGTTACAGGCTTCATTCTATACGCCCTACAGAGATTACTGTATGGCTTCAGACATGCAAGTGTGGCCAGGACGCAGTAAGATGAAGTAGCAGAATTCTGGGCGGCAAATGGGGGAGTCATATTTTAGGATGTTTCCCCATGCAAAAAAATAAAATCTCACTGCACATAATAAAAGAGTGTGCTGCAGGAAAGGTGTGAAACATATCTGATTTGCTGTTTTGCACATGTACAAGGCTTTTGCTTGAGGGAGGCCTCAAAAATACAACACCATGTGTAATATGAAGGGGAACAGTCTATAACTGTACCTTCTCACTCTGAATCATGGGTAGACCGGTTTCGATAAACCCTAGAAACATACAAAGGTGGGAGACGTAGCAATGAAATCAAATATTATATATCCTTAAGATGTAGATAGTTTTTTATGGGTCATAGATCTCCATTTCTTTCTCCATCCTCTGTTTTTTGTCTCAAGCTCTTACTTACTCTCAAGCTCTTGCAGCCCCTGGGTTACCTCAAAATGAAAGAGGATTTTTGGTGCAAGTATGACTAATCACTTGGAAACTTAAAATGTGTTAATTATTGTCTAGAGCCGGGGTGTCAAACTAGTTTTATACAGAGGGCTGAAGTTAGCATTCATGGTGCCTGCTGAGGGCTGGAAGTGACATCATTATGCTGGAAGTGACATCATTAAGTAGACAATGGCCAGAAATAAGCACTTTGTTCTCACACAGAAACTCATTAGCTGCAGATAACAGATATAGAGTCAGACTACTGGTCTGTCTAGCTCAGTATCATCAACACAGACTGGAAGTAGCTCTCCAGTCTTTCAGATAGGAATCTTTCTGAGCCCTACCTCAAGATGCTCAGGACTGAACCAGAAATAAGGCACTTGGCTATACATTGAGTTATAGTCCCTCTTCTTAAGGAAACTGGTGGAAGAATACATAAGATCTGCCACATATTAAACTAGGCCCATGCCTGCAGGGGAGTTATGATAGCAAAGTGGCATCTAGCCAATTCCATTACAGCATGAAAGATGGCAGGAAAGGCTCTCTCATACTAAAGTCAGTAATAGCCAACTGACTTTAGATTGCATATGAGTAATCAGGGCAAGATCAAACAAGCCTCTTCAAGCAAGTGGGAGTAACACTTTTTTCCTCAAACGGAATATGATTCTTAGTGCAAAGATGACTAATCACTTGGGAATTTACATTTGTTAATTATCTCCCCTAGCAGTGAAAAGCAGTCAGGTATGTCTGTCTTTGGGTGAAACAAATGAGAAGACTTTTTGTTTGGGAGTGTCAGAAACACCACATCTGGATGCAATGTGGTAATGAAAACATTTAAAGAGAGAGGAAGATTCCACCCTGATATTTAAACATGACACAGTACAACACGTACAAAAATGAAGACCAAAGCTCCTTTTCAAAGAGGCGAGGCTTCTGTCAAAGTTTCCAGTTTGCACTCGTAACTTCATGAATTATATAAGATTGCATTTTGTTTCCAGAATGACAAACAAGGTAAAATGCTTCCAAACTAGGGTGAAAAATGTCACGTCTTCATGGCAGATAATCTGACAATTTTTTTGCATTCCCAGTCTCTAGATACTTCCATCCTGCTAAAATCGAATGCAGCAAAATCCAGCTAATTAAACCCTGTTCAGAAGTCTGAGTCATTACTAGCATAACAATTCTTTGCACTCCAAAACACATTGATATAGAAGCAGTTGAAAGGATGGCAAGTTCCACTGGAGCTACAAAATCCCCTGGGCAGCACAATTGGCCAGCTTAGGAACTGACTATCCTAAATGACTCCTTATATGGCTTAAGATACATCCAGCTGCAGAACAGGGGTACCAGTTTGCCAAAAACAACCCTTTAACTGTCCTGCAGATGGTTACTTTGAGGCAGGAGCTAAGCTGCTGCTTTCCACTGGGTCCTACCACCAGATTCTCCCTTCCCCCATTTTTCAAACATTGGCAATTTGGAGACCTTACCAGGCCCACCTTGTGACATCACCAGATTCAGCCTTAGAAATCTCAGGTTTTTAAATGCATCCATTCTGGCAACCCTGCTACAAACTTAAGTAAGCTCTGATGCCTCCATATGTAGGGAAGAGGTGGAAACCAGGTTGGCAAGAGGTTGAAGCATCATTTTCCTTGCCTTCACCTAGCTCGGCTTCAACTTCCAATCAAAGTTTGGCAGACTAGACATAAGAGAGAAAAGAGGGATGAAGATTCCCTTTTGAGATGTAATGGCACCACCGTCTGCAGTGGTTCAGGTGGGAACTTGGTAGTTATGGCTTGATAAACAGCTACAAATTCAAACTTCACAAAGCATCTGGGCAAGCAGACTAGATGGGGATGCTTTCTATGGACACACAGGTTTGATTTTTGTGTGTTAGTTCTACAGATTAGAGCACACAAAAGCATGCATCTACTACACATGCTTCATGGCAAGTTGTATTTCTCCAAGGCTTCATACCACAGTGCCCAGAACTTTCTTCTTTCTTAAAACAATGAAAATTGTACCAGCAGGTTACTTATGCAGATGGCGTTGCTGTTGTCCCCACCTGGAACAACATGGTCCAACTTTCCGCATTAATTGAATAAGCAGAACACAATTTTGTTCAATCAGTAATGCTGTTTAGAAGCAGCAGAAGGGAACATGGTATTTCTAGGTTCAGACTTTTAATAATCTAAGATGAGACAAACCAGGATGGTAGCGGAAGCAACACTGAAAGCCTTCCTCCAGCAACAATGCACTATATCACATTTAATGTCTCAAAACAAAATAAGTTTTTAAAAAAGGTACTCTTGACAGCTGAGCAGGAACCAGTATTTTTGGCCTCTTATCCAGGATCTCATTGGAGAAAGAGATTGGTGTACACCCAAAATCTCTCATGGGTCGTCAAACTGCTCCTAAGGAGAGTATCTGCTGGGAATATAGCCAGAAGGACACTTTCAGCAACTGTGTTTGAACTGTATCATATCCTCTCATTCTGAGGACAAATTTGGCAGGATCATTTGCCTTTACACCTTCCTTGCCAACTCTTCCTCTAGGATTTCCTGGAGACACTCAGCCACATTCGATATTTCCTCCAGGAATACACTGAGATGTCAGCCTAATTCTTTGCAGTGACCATCTGACAAAGTGTTGCTTGGCACCAGACTTACACGGCCAAATAACAGCACGGAATATTCCACAGCATCTTTCCTAAGCATGTATTTCACATGTATGCAGAACTGGTGCATGCACACAAAAGGAACTTATGAGAAATTCCGTATTCTATTTCATACAACCTCAAACCAGTAGTATAGCAAGCGTGGTCCACCCCGGATGATGTGTGGGGCGGGGGATGATGGGCAGGCCACCCAAGCCTCCACTGAGCAGAGGCCTGTGCCTGGTTTGGCGGCTGATGGGCCCTCCCACTGCCTTGAATGGCCAGAAATAACACCTCAGAAGCACTTTGGTGATGATGTAATGACGTCATTGTGTCACTGCTAAGTCACTTCCGGATGTCGCACGTCACTTGTTCAGGTGAAAAAGGGGGTGTTGCATGGCATTGGGGGGGGGTGACACCTGCCTGGGTGGCACTTGTGCTGCTGAAGCCACTTCCTCAATTCCAAGTGATCAGGACTCAGACTTAGAAGAGAAGTAGTTGGTACCAACTGCCTAGGTCCTGAGAGTCCATACAGACCAGGCATTGAATAACCTTAGGAACCTGAACCCAGCCTCCCAAGAGACAGTCATGTCAGAGCCAGATCCTGAAATTCTAGGAACCTCTCATCCTTTCCTTCCTGCCAACACAGTGAACTGTTCAGGCAAGAGGTGACTGAAAGGCAGGAGAATGCTCAGCTTCAGACTTGGAAGCTGCTATTTAAGGATCCTCACCCTGTAGCAGTGGTGGTAGGGCATGGGAGCATAAGTTCAGGCATGGCAGTATAAAAGAATTTGGTTAGAGCCTGGACTCTGTTGGATCAAGTTTCTCCCTCAGTATTTTCCAGGTTGGACTGGAACTCCAATCATTTTGCCTTGTGAGTTCTTGCAAGAGACCAAGACCGGACACAAACCAGAATTGGAAACCCAGTTTAAATCGGTTGACAGTTTGGGTTTGGATGTGAACTATGGTTCACAGTACAGGTCATCCCTCGTTATCCGCTGGGGTTCCATTCCAGAACCCCTAGAGGATTAAAAAAAAATCTGTGGATTAAAAGAAGTGAAAAAATAGATTTGAAGACCCGCTTTTAGGTTTCTTGCCCCTCCATTGCTCCTAATGGAATAAGGTTATACC
Organism: Tiliqua scincoides; assembly: GCF_035046505.1. Taxonomy (NCBI): domain Eukaryota; kingdom Metazoa; phylum Chordata; class Lepidosauria; order Squamata; family Scincidae; genus Tiliqua; species Tiliqua scincoides. Next base: position 36,839,989 of record NC_089825.1, read on the forward strand.
TCGACATCTGCAGGAGCTTGATTCTGGGACTCCCTGCTGATACCATAAAACGTGTTAAATAAAAACAGGTTAAAAAAATAAAAAAGGCATCCCTTTACAACTGTGGTTAAAAACAGTTTTTCCTTACTGTTGTAGAGAAGTAGTTAGCAATCAGAAATGCAAAGGAACCCCTGCCTTTGCCTGGCTCAGTTGAAGAACGGAATGATCGTTTGCATGACTGTCTCTCTACGACAGTAAGAAAAGTCATTTTTTTAAACTAAAGGGATGCATTTTTCCCCCTTCTCCAGGGATCAGCACATTCCTTCTTATTTGCAGTGATCATGAGTGTTGAGTCAAATCCAAGTATAAAAAATCAGTTGGACCTGTAGTTGAGTTGGACACAACAAACTAGTTACCACAAACAAGAAAATGGAGAGAATCAGAGCACATGGAAGACAGAGGCCGTTTAAAAGCTCAAGACATGGCCCAGGTGACCAAACCATGGCTGCCTAGAACATTTGAACTATGCCTTTACAACTCTGTATTCACAGAGATTCACAGAACAGATTACCATATGCAAAAACAAAGCAATATATCCAATTGTATTTTGTTATTATGGTGCAGAATGTTTCCAGCTAAACAATCTTGATAGGACTTGCTTGTTTGGCACTATACAACCCAGGCACTCTGTAGGGGCACCTCGACAAATCAGCAGCCAATCACCAGCCTTCTTCCCAACCCAGGAACACAAAATTGCTGTCACTGTTGGGACAATCCCCATTCACTTCTCTTGCTTCAGGCTTGAAGAAAGGTTGGAGTTTATCCCTGCTTGCCAACAGGTGGAGACAAGCAAAATTGTGAAAGCTGACCTTGATCATGACCTTGCTCATTCACTTTGCCAGTGAAAGCGTTCCCAAAAGATCCAATTTTTAAAATGTTATTCTGATTTTGCCGGTATCTGTACCAAAGTCAGAACTCTCTGTTAGTAAAACAGCTTGATACCTAGCTTGCACAAGCCACAGCTACTCTTTGTACTGCCTGAGATTCCAGGGAGGCCTCAGGCATTTAAGAAGAGAAGACTATAGTTATCTGTCTTCTAAAACCGTTAAATCCTTTTACAGAGATTATTAAATAAATATGGAGAGAGGTAGCAGAAACTGGCTTAAGGGTTCCATTTTAGTTTTTATTGGTGTGGCAGAAACCACTTCCTTGGAGACAAACCATGACCAATATAACCTGTTTTTTCCTAGGGTTTCTGTAAAGGAAATAAGGATTTCTCATAGGAATTTATCTATACCTACACCCTACTGAGTCAGATTGTTGGTCTATTTAACTCAGTCTCTTCTGAACAGACTGGCAGCAGCTCGTCAGGGTTTCTGTCTTTCCCAGTCACTGATGTACGGGGGGGGGGGGAAGGTCAGTGAGGCAAATGTCCAGGGCACCACGTGGCAGGGGTACAACTCCTCCCCCTGCCACCTTTTTTTGTGCTAGTTTTCTTCTTCTTCTTCAGGTCTGTTTATAGGGCCTTAGAAGGATGTTTCAGGCCTTCTGAGGCCTCCAGAAGGCCTGAAAAGTCACAAAAACCAGAGATGTTTTTAGGTCTCTGGGCTGTGGGGGCTGAGCAGTATTTTGCGGTCCTGGCCCTGGGTGGCACAGGGACCAGGTTTGCAATTGTTCCCAGCTACAGTCTGAAGTGTACAGCCCACTCTACCTTCTCAGGATTCCGACACCTTTATCCAGCTGCACACAGAGAACAGGTTTCAGAATCAGAAAAAAATAAAGCATTGCAACTGTGTTCAAAAACAGATTCTATCAAACGAGCAGTAGTTGTCACTCTGAATTTACTTTGTTTATGAGGATACATTGTTTGCTAGCCCTGATTTACCTCTCCTTCCAACCATAAGCTTGAGCCATATGTTCTAACCTATCAGAGCAGCAGGCATACTTCTTTTCCCTGTCAAAGCTAACTGCTGTTAGCCTGGTGACTGAGATCACCGACAGCTTTAGCTGCTGATATTCCAAAGTCAATTTCATATTGCATTCCACAGCAGGCTGGGGCAAGCACAGAAGCTGTACATTAAACCAACATCTGAATGTCATCAACAGTTTGGTGGAGAACAGAGTGAAGAGAGGTTAATGCTGAAGCATCATCAAGCATCCAGGAAAGTAGAGTTAGTAATTCGGTTAAACTCCAGCAGAATCAATCATTGAGCCTCAGATACTTTTATTATCACAAAGGGAAGGCGTGACATACACGCTATACCTGCCCTGAAATGGAGAGCTCTGTGATCAAGGCACATGCTAGATTGGCTAGTTGCTGCGATTTCTTGAAAAGCCTTTAGGATAAAACGAAAAATAGCCTGTAAAAGTTGGCTAGATACACTCAGCTCTGACATTTCAATTTGTCACACAACACTTTGTTACTGCCTTGCAATTTCCCTGTTGCCGACTAATTCCTCACAACTACCACAACCAATTTGACAGATAGTGGGCCTGCCACCAAATTTTGCTAGTGTCGGTTGGGCAGCAATAAATAAATACACGCTGATTCTCAAGCTCTTTGCTTGATTTGGTTATTAAGTTTTTATCCCAGTGTTCCTTCAAGGAGCTCAGGGCTGCATATGTGATTCTTCCCACCACTTATTTTTTTTTCATTCCAAGTACACTATGGGATAGGTTACAATGAGACTAGCCCAAGGTCAATGAGCTTCATGGTCGACTGAATATTTGATCCAAGGTCTCTCTGGTATGGTGTTGTTTAGAATGTTGGATGAACATTCTAAACACCACCAGACCACACCAGTGCCATGATCGGTTCTGCCACACCCTAGCAAGACCATCATCAGGCCTGGCCTTGCCTTGCCATGCAGTGGCTTGCAATAGTCACATGGAGTATGCTTGACAAAGCAGTCTATCAAGAGGACACCAGCTCACCTGTCTATAACCCTTTATAGCCTGCAACTCCTCTGGGTGCTCTGATCAAACTCCAGGCACTGGGAGCAAGTCAGATGACAATCATAGCAGCAACAGCCCCCTGCCTCTCCAGTGCAGCTGGTGGAGCGACCCAGTAGAGGTGATTTGGAGCCCACCTTCCCTTTTAGGCATGAAGAGTGTGCAGCTTCCCAGTTCTGTGCCACTTCTATTTGCAATGAGCAGGAGAAAGGGATGTTGGTTCCCAGCACCCTCTGTTCCCATTCATCCTTAGCAGAAGCTGTGCTGCATGCCATGCTTTTTGTAAGTAAAGGAGGAAAAGGATGCACCAACTTGTTCGCCCTCCCACCCTCTGCTCTCATCCATGGAGAGGTATGTGCACACACAAGAAGAGAAAGCATCTGGTGGGGATTCAGGGGGTGTGTGAGCACACACCACCTCCAATAACAATGAAACTAAATTTGGGGAGGGGGGGAGAAAGTCATCCTGGGCATTAGGCCTGTCCCACAGGGATGCTTTTTTGGTGTCCTCAAACAAATAGAGTGTTAGTTATCTTAACACTTCACAGGTGTTATCTTGATGTAAAACAACTCTGGAAAAGTAAGTATGATTATCCCATTAAGGAACTGGGAGAACTGAGGCTAAGTGGGAGAGGATTGCTTAAGGCCACCTTGGAAATTCATGGTAGAGGGGAGATTTAAACTAGTGAAATTCTGATTTACAGTTCAGACTCTAAACTACTATACCACACCAGTTCTCAATCAACAAAAGGCACCCCTTCGACTTTCTCACAAATAACTGAAGAACATAAATAAGAACATATAAAGAGCCCTGTTAGATCAAGCCAAGGGCCCATCTAGTTTAGCTTCCTGAATCTCACAGCGGCCCAACAGATGGCTCAGGGAGCGCAAAAGAGAACAAGATACATGTATTCTGTTGCCACTTCCTTTCATCTGGCATTCAGAGATAGGACGTCTCTAAACCCGGATGTTGCATAAATGCATTATGGCTCATAGCCTATGATGGATTTTCCTCCATAAATCTGTCCAACTCCCTTTTAAAAGCATCTAGGCCAGGTGCCATCACCACATCTCATGGCAAGGTGATCCACCGATTAATTATATTACCATTCACCAGGGAAAAAGCAACACACTGCAATACTGCAGACAACCTTGTCATAGGGGCTAAACTGGACGGCCTGCCCAACATAGAGATAACACATAAATATATCTGTCTAGACACACAGTTCAAAGAAACAACTATCCTTCTCCAAGGGTGCCTGCAACATATAGGATGCCCCTCCCCACACACACACACACACACACACACACACACACACACACACACACACACACACAATCTGTCCATTGTAATGGGTGCACATGTCAACAGTTCAGGAACATAAAGGCCTAGGGACATCAGCCCTCTGACAGCATTTTTTGCAAAGATCAAACCAAGAAGTGATAACAAGCAATTTATAAGCCCCTCTCATCCATGCAAACAACATGTGTAACTTACAGACGATAAGGCATTCTTCAGTCCAGCTATATGAGCAGATGGAGATGATGCTGAATCGTGTTCAAACATCTGCTTCAGCTTCTCCCGCTCCATTGATATTGCACTAAAAGCCGACTTCAAGGTAAAGTACACTGTATATATATATAAAGTATAAAAACAGTAATTTAGAAGCTGTCCTGGTTACAGAAAGGAAACAATCCAAAGTGCAAGATGTCGAACAATCCAGTGCAATGGAAACAAAAATGTGACAAAAAGCTAGAGAGTGTATAAATTTGAGGCTGGGCCACAGAGCATTAAAATGTGGGCACTTCATTAAGAAAACTCTCAACACATCACTTTGGTTTTGCTGTTATTGTACTTATTTTGGGTAAAACCTTAGTGTGTACACGCTTGGAAATGACTCAAGGGAATTTCCTAAATAGTCAAGGTGATCTCCCTAGAAGTGCTGACCATAAACCGGACAATGGCACACAAAGAATGCAGAGACTGATATTTGAAGCCAATGATTAAATGAGAAATCACACCCAGTCAAGCTACTATGCTCTATAAACCAGATATGGTTTTTAAAGTTTATTTGGTCTGATTATCATCACATTTGCATCCCAGGTCATACACAAAATCAATGTATATGGGGTTATCCCACTTTATCCTCTATGAGGTAAGCTAAATTGCAAGTCAGTCCCTATTTGACAGTCACACAAGAAGCTTCCTAGCACCTTGGGGATTTGAAATCAAGTCTCCCAGTCCAATGAAATATCTGCTATGCCACACGGACTCTCAGCAGCTTGTAACATTGAACACTCACATTGACATTAGTTTTAAAGCACTGACTTTTCCCCCTGAGCATTCATTGTCTAAACCTGTGATTTTCAACCACTCTGCTATGGCACAGTGGTGTGCCACAGCTGGTCCACAGGTGTGCCTAGGGAGTTTGGGGAGGGTCATTTATTAGTAGGGCCATTGGGACATGTGAGCCCCCTGCCAGCAGTATGGTGTGCCTTGACAATTTTAACACCTTGACAGTGTGTCAAGAGATGAAAATAGTTGGAAAATCGCTGGTCTAAACGATGAAATATAAACCAATGGAAAGCAAGGAAACCAAAGCTAACAATTAAACTAATTACATTTGTGCCATGTACATAATAATAATAATAATAATAATAATAATAATAATAATAATAATAATAATAATAAAAACTTTATTTTTATCCCGCCCTTCTCCCTAACGGGACCCAGGGCGGCTAACAACATATTAAAAAACAGATTTTAAAAACATTAATACATAACAAACATTTAAAAACACATTACAGAGGCCATAAAAACAGTAGTCAGATTAAAAGACAGAATAAAAGAGCAAGTTACTGAGGAATCAAGCCTGTAACAAACTAAAAGATGTATAAAAATGTTAAGAAGGCCAGAAATCAGAAGGCTTGTTTAAACAACAGTGTTTTCAAGCCTCGCCGAAAACTCTCAAGAGAGGGAGCCATTCTCAAATCAAGGGGAAGGGAGTTCCATAATGTTGGTGCCACTACCGAGAAGGCCCTATTTCTTGCAGCCGCCCCCCGGACCTCCTTGGGTGGCGGCACTTGCAAAAAGGCCTTCTCTGATGACCTGAGATGGCGAGCTGGATTGTACGGGAGTAGGCGGTCTCTAAGATATCCTGGCCCAGAGCAGTATAGGGCTTTAAAGATCAAAACCAGCACCTTGAATTGGGCCCGGAAACGAATGGGCAGTCAATGTAGCCCCCGGAGAAGCGGACTGACAGAGTCATTTCAAGGAATCATTTCAAGGAAAACTAACTTGACATGCTGTCATGGAATACCATGAAAAGAACTAGCTAATGATGGGTTTAAAATAACATAACAAGCCATTCACTTAAGGCTAATCTAATCATACAGGCATCTCCTTTTATGCTGAGGACTACATCAGGAATGCTTCAGAGTAATAAATAATACTACTACTCAGCATTTGGATAGTGCTTTCTGAGTGTACAAAGCACTTCAATGTTATTTTACCATGTATTAATGTATATGTGTCAACCCTGCAAGATAAATATTATCCCCTTATTGCAGCTGGGAAGCTGAGGCTAAGAGGGAGTGGCCTGCCTAAGGACACTTAGGAAATTCATGGCAGAGGGGAGATTTGAATCAATCTTAACCACTCTTAAGTCACTCTTAACCACTACCCTAAATAGGATCTCATACTTGTAGAGTACTGGACTATCCTGCTCTGAGGGCTATAGTCAACTGGATCCTTCTTAAGAAAGACAGACTACAAATGTGGCCTAACTGCACACACCAAAAAACAAAAAACCTAGAACCTCCCTATGGAATAAGTCATATAATCAATTCTCAGGGTCAAGGTCTGAGCAGAAGAAATGCACTCTCCTCTATATACAAAATGAAATGGTCATTACACTTATGAGATGGAGGCCTCATCAATGCAGTTTCACCATCAAAAATGCTCATGTGAATCAAAGCTAAGAAAAATAGCTAAATTACAGGATTAATCACATGAACAACATGAAGCTTCAAAAGGAAAATCTGAAAAGTTGGGTTTGTTTGGGTTTTTTGGTCCGCAGATAAAAGCTCCCTGAGATGAAAACCACCAAATATTCTCCATTTTTAATGGAATGCTTTCAACAATACTTCCTGTTTATAAACAAAAAAGAAAGTTGCTTATGAAAAACTCCAACTGCTTCATTTCCAAAGTTTGTCTTCTAGAACAAAGCTAAAAATGAATATGGACAGGCAAAAGATTCATCACTCATGCTAGCAGAAGTAGATCCCCTGACTTTTGTGTTTATTTTTGCAAAAGGCTGAATACTGCCAGCTTGAGCTGGCCCTCTGGCTCCTTAAAATGAAAATTCTCTCTTCTGCATTCACTAAAAATAGGTTACTACCATAGCAACCCCCTTACATCATAAATGCCAACTTTGAAATTCAGCAAGCTCCTTGAAGCATGTGTACACATCTACTAGATACTATATATAGCTGCTGCTTTTTTTTTTTTTTTAATGGATTTTTAGCAAATATCTTCAGGTTAGAAGATCTCAAATCACCCATTCAGACACTTAAAATACTGCAAACTGGACTGGCTTGCCACAAAAATTTATAGGTTTACTGGTTAAAAAATGAAGGCCAGTTACAGCGAAGTAGGATGCATGGACAGAATTAACAAGATATACCTTAATGTTCTTTTCCAGATTATTAGTTTAATGTGTCTGCAGAGGATATAAAATTAAACATTCAGATAATGCCATAATGATCAGATCACTTGAATCAGACCAGTTAGCCCATTTTCAAAGGTTCAGTGCTCAAGTCAGAACTGATAACTGTTCCATCTTTGGGCAGATGGGAGAGAGGCATTTTAAACACAAATGAATGTTTACAAAAAGACCAAGCAACTGTACACCATTGTTATAGCTTCACTTTTCACAAACCGCACTTCCATTATCTTTGTTTAGTGTGACAACCAAAATCCTTCCTACCTTTGTGTGCTATGTGACACAAGTCCTCTTGCATCTTAGAAAATTCTGATGTAGTCTCAGAGCCATTAGAGTAAATTTTCTCTTCCGCAAAGTCTAATGAAGACAAATTAGGATTGGAAGCATGCAATCTCAATGGAGCTGAAAGAACAGTCGGTACCTACAAGGAACACACAACAGCATTCGTTACTCATATAAAAAGGTTCCAGTGATTTCCAGCAAAGCAGTTTGAACAAAGGAGGAAAAGTTGCTGATCTGAATCGTTCTATTACCCTTGCAAGTTAAAAGATAAGAATTCATACATTTTAGATCAGTCACGTTTTTTACTCAACGCATTCACAAAAGTTCTTCATTTGCTTATGCATTTCAATGATCAAGAGTTTTCAAATGGTGCTGACCCATATCCCAGAGCGACCACTGCATTCTCCTCCTTGCTGGCTTTAAACTCTTATAATTTACCTACCCAGATTGCTCAGAAAGCCTATGCTAAATTAGTCCTTTTCCATGAAGGCAGTGCCTCCACCCTTCAGGTTTCTGAATTGGTATCCTCTTCTAGAACCACCACGTTTCTAGTCCTTTTGCTGAAAACTTTCCAAATCTCCCTTTCCATTCCTTGTACAGAGCAGGAGAGAGCATTTACTAACAAAAGAGGTGGCATCAGAGGGTCCATCCTGCCAAGATAATCCACTGAGCGCCTAGTACCAGTCAGCTGCCTCAAATGCCCTCCATTTGCTGATGGAAAGATGGGAGGAATCGTCACTGCTGCCATTGCCACTAAGAAAAATCACCCAAGAGTACTGCTGGAGTTGCATTAGAATGCGCTTGCCCATGGTTAGAGACCATGACTCTAGTCTTCTGCAACAGTGGCCAATTGCAAAATCTTTGGCAGCAGTGGTTTGATGATTGAACATTTAACATGGAGATGACATGAATAAGCCGTGGTCTGGGTCTGTATCGCCTTTCTCTCTGCTGACCTGTGCCATTCCCCCTCTTGCTACGAGAACAGTCACTCACCTGCAAAGTTGCACTCCAGCTCCTCATTAACTGTTTTGCAGAATCCAGGGGGTGGGAGGGGCGGGGAAAGAGAAGGTAAGGGGCGGGATTGCTAGGCTGGAGCACAGTCACAGCAAAAGCATGTTGGACAGTATATTAGGGGTGGGCATTTGATTGGTCAAAAAAGAAAGAAACACAACGTTTGGTCAACTGACTGGTCAAATATAGTCAAATATTAGTTTCTTTAGAACAGTAACAAACAGAGAGAATTATGCTAATTGTGGAGATGACTAGGGGATTCCAGCCCCTCTCAGATAAAGTGTGATAAAGCACTTTATATTATAAAGTGCTATAGCAGGTTACATGGAGGCTCCTCCTCCCCACAGCAAATATAACTGACTCGGTGGTAGTCTCGACTCCAGGACATTCATGATTCTGCTTTATAAAACATTCAGGCACTTAGGAGAGAGTACCTCTGAGCATGTGCAGAATGTCTTTCTTGGACATTGAATCTGAGGTTCTGCATCTCATTTTTAGCCTGCCAGCCTAAGGAAGCAGTGACTCCACTGCTTCACTGTCTGAAGGGTCGTCTGGGGTGAGAAAGCAGGCAGGCATTTGACTGTGGGCAAGAGGATTAGGCTGTCCCCTGGGCTTCCTGGTGTGTCTACACTCATCCAGGAAATCAACATTCACATACAATATCATTAAACCTCCCCTATAAAACAGTATCAGCCACTTCCATTTTTTTCTTCTATTAAGGGATGGTGATATATGGAATCACATACTGAACATGCATTCACATTCCCCAGCACATTCATAGTGCATGCACACACATACACTACACTGCAAATGAAGTCACCACTCATACATACACAATGGCAGCAAAAACTACTTGGCTGGATGTGCATTCTCTGAAAAGCAACTTTAAAAAGGTAAGCTTTTGGCTAGCTGGCAATCCCAGACCACTGTCTTTCCGAGGACTGCTTGCATGTCTTTGCTGGATGCATCTTTCCTGAACCTATCTCCCTGCATAGAAATCCCTGCAGTTACAGCACATGGCCAGTGGAAGAAACTGGGTTATGTAGCTTAAACAGGGAGAGCTTCAGGGTAGGCAGTGCTTGCTCCTACTGTTGGGGGGGGGCGTATGTGTGCCTTTGCAGCCTGCACTTTTACAGGGTGGGGAGCAAGGAATCCTCACCTCTTGCCATCATTATCAGATGGAACCAAGGCACAAACAACAAAGATACACGATTTAACTATATGGAATATCGGACCACAAGCAAATTATAAGCAGTCAACTGATAATACTTGGCCAGTCCACTGACCAATGCCCCAACCTTACAGCATAAATAAGGCGCTACCTTAAACTGAGTCAGGCTAACATACAGGCTATACAGTCTAGAACCCAAATGGCCCTGACTTGCCAAGGCTTCAGGAAGAAAGTCATTTCCAGCCCTGCTAACTCAAATCCTTTAACTGGAGATGCCTGAAACTGGTTGAAGCCTTCTGTATGCATATAGTGTACTCTACCAATAAACCGTCTCCTTCTCAGCTTCTTCCTTCTGAATGGATGCTGCCCATTTAAACCCAGCGGCCCAAATCAATGTTTGCTCTCCAAATCGATTGAGCTCTGAAGATAAATGTTATTTATTAGGTTATCAAAATTGCACTGGATTAAAGGCTCAATAGGTTCGTTAATAAAATGCCCTCTGCTCATACTGCATGCTGTTTACAGCAGCAGAATGAAATAACCATCTGTCATAGTTAGCAATTACTCAGGCTATCACTTCTACTCCTGCTGGAGAAAAGTGGGTTTCACCGGTGCTTCATATTGTATTTTTGGCAAAGGCATGGGGGAAAAGAGATCAATTACCTGCAACATTGCTTTAGCATCTTTACTGATCGCCCGGGAACGCCATCTTCTGTGCGTTCTTTTTTCCTTCTTAGGACTTTCAAAAGGGATGCCCTTTAGGAACAGTACAAGGGAAAGGGAAGAGCACCACATGTTATAAATCTAGGAAGACTGCTCTGTACTGAAACAGCAGTGTGATCCACCAGCCACAGTAATTTCTACAACCAACCTGCATGGCATTGATGGCAGGTGCTGAGTACGTCCTATGGAGAACTTCCATGCTTTGCAACAACTGGCTCATCTCCAAGAGATAGCTATGACAGTGGGAGAGGTCTATAACAAGCAAAGAAACATTTCTCAGTAGCGTTGCCAAAACATGCATCCCACCAACAGCAGAGTAAACTTTTCGGCACAAACTTTTTTTATATCATTGACTCCTGTAAATTTACAGGGTGTACTGTTACCCTGCACGTGCCTGATCTCATCTGATCTTGGAAGCTAAGCAGGGTCAGGCCTGGTTAGTACTTGGATGGGAGACCGCTTGGGAATACCGGGTGTTGTAGGCTTATACCATAGTCTTTCGAGACTGAAGGTTGCCAACCAACCAAAGGATGGAACTGGTTATCAGATAAAGTTTCATTCAGCTGCTACTCCAACAGGCTCTCTTAACACAACTACCAAAAGTGAGTATAATGAATAGCAGAGCCAGCCAGCCCACCCATGTGGCTATCTGAGGCAGTCACCAGAGGTGGCAATTTTGCAGGAGGCACCCTGCTTCCCACCTGTGCCGCTCTCCCACCTCCAGGATTCACAAAGGAAGAGTGAAATGAAGCTCAACAGGAACCGTGGAGAGAAGAGTAGTGCTTTTTTAAACATCCCCTCTCCTTCGAGCTTCCTTTTTGAATTCATAGAGCAGGAGGGGGAACAGTGGTAGAGGATGGTGCACCACAGTGTAAGAAAGGGGACATTAGGTGCACTGCATCAGGCACTGGGAGATCTTGAGTCAGCTCAGACAAATATATACCCATCATTGTTAGTATGTGTTTAGACTTTAGTAGACTGATGGAGCAAAATGCACCACCTGTGAAAGAATGGCTATTTAAAAATACATTCTGTGTAGTTACATTAAAATTTGATGTAGGGCAGTGGTTCCCAAAGGGTTTTTCACACGTACCTGGGGGTTGGTAGGGCTCTCTGGAGGGTCAAAGGAGTCTGTGACCCCCTCTGCTTGGCAGCTTCAAACTCATGATAAAAAGAGAAAAAAAACTTCCTGTTTTTGTCACAAAATTGAAAGTTTTTATTTCTTTTTATCAGGAGTTTGAAGCTGCTGTGAGAACTACAGAGGGGGTCACAGACTCCCTGGACCCTCCAGAGAGTCCTACTAATCCCAAGGTAAGTGTAAAAAAAAAATGCTTCCCTCCTAGACAGCAGCACAATTGTCCCGAGTGTGATGCTGTCATTTTCTGGTTCCCCTGGAACTGCCGATTTCTGGTTCCCCTGGTGGGTCACGACCTACCAGTTTGGGAACCACTGATGTAGGGACTGCCATATGTAATCATAATCAACCTCCTTTTTGTTTGTCATTTATCAATTTATTTTGGAGACTTTCATCCTGCTTTTCAGATGACCTCAAGGCAGCTTAAATCAAAAGCCTACAAACGCAACAGCAACATAAAATTATACACTATTTGTTCCTTCTTTTCCCCCCCACCACAGACAGTTGGTGCCCCAGGTCACTGTGAGAGATACACACTCAGGACAACACACTGAAGGAGGGAGAAGTAAATGGAGAGCAATGTTGATTCCTTGCTTCAGTTTGCTGTTATATGGATGCATAATAATTTATTTTTCACATTTTTATACCATCCTTCCTCCAAAGAGCTCGGGGCAATGTACACAGCTGCTCCCCTCCTTTTGTCCTCACAGCAACCCTGTGAGGTACCTGAGGCTGAGAGAAAGTGACTGGCCAAGGTCACTCAGGAAGCTTCATGGCTGAGGGGAGATTTGAACCTGGATCTTCCAGGTCTAAGTCCACCTCCCAAACCACTACACTACCCTGGCTGTAGCATTAGTATCAAAAGCATCATCAAGTACTATTATTTCCATTGTAACTTTTAGTTTTTATTCAAAACAGACACAATGATCTTCAATGCAACTGAAGAAACCTAATAAAAAATGGATGTACACATAAATATTTTCATAGACGATCTTACACCCAACCCGGGCTGTGAGATACAGTTTCACATTCTGGTTTGTTCTTTAACTGTGGTTTTAAGGTAAATAAGGGTCCCCCAAGTTCAGACATAATACAGAATTATGATTTACTTCAAAGTGGAAGTAAAAGATTCCTCCTCCTCAAAGAAGAAGGGGGAAATTCACAAGCCTGTATCTCACAGAGGCTTTTTCACCTAATGGAAACTACGGTTTCACATCTAAGCTGGCCCAATAACAAGGATACTTGAAGCTTGATTTTAAATCATAAAGTTCTATGGTGGAGACTGTGTGAGAACCACTATGTCACAGAGATTTGCAGAAGAATATTTTGTGAAAGCAAGATAACTTGAAGCCCTCCTAGCTAAGTTACCTTTTGAGCATCTTTCCATATCTTCAGAAGACTGCAACCAAGGTGGAATCCTTGACTCATTTGAACAGGAGAATGATAAACTACTTCCAGTCTGCATTGAATTTTGTTGTGTCATGCTGCCTCTCTGTTCCATGGAAACAAGACTGCATCATCAATAGGATTCCAGTGCAGAAACAAATGCATTGCACAGCTTTAGGACCAATGGGCATGTCAAAGTCAGGCACAGAGGCCTGCATGCAGGTTCAGAAGCCTTGCAAAAGTTGTTCTTCTCCCCAGCTCCAAATTTATAAAACTGCTTGCCGTAAGGACTATTTGGAGGTTGACTGAATAACCATCTATACCTAACATACTGGACTGGTACCATGTCAGGTAGTTGTTGACTCTCTGCTTTAGTTATTAATCTTAATTCTTATAGGCTACTGGTCAATGAAGACCAATATACTATCATTTCTGCATGCCAAATACACAAATGCTATTCAACTACTTCACCATGCACCAATGGATTAGTCTACGCCCATCAAGAAGTCTGGGCAATGGTCACCCTGATTCCCCAAATCCATGGCTCACTAGGTGGATCATCAGATGGCCTTGGTGAAGACTCTTTCCCAGTTTATAAGCTACTCCCATATTAAGAAGAAGTCAGGAAAACGAATAATAAGAACAAACAGGGAAAGAACCGCAGCATACTCTGCACCCAAGAAAATGCTGTAGAAATATTTGTTAACCCACAATTGGAATATGAAACTACAAGTAAGAAGTACTCTCCATTCTGCGGATGGAAATTAAAGCATTTCTGCTTAGCACTCATTCACTTACGTACCATTTCAAAAGGACCATTTTAAATTCTGTTTTAGAGCCAAGAGAATTCTCTGCAGATTCTACTGTGCTCTCAAAGGCACAACTTTTGTTAACATTCTTTTACATCTGCTTCTTCAGAAAAAGCACAATGTTTCTGATCCCAGTGTTTTACACAACCATTCACAGAACTACATCAGACTTCAGCTAATACTTTCTTTGCTGCACTCCTCGCATGCAGTAATCAGGAAAAAAAGCAAAAAGTAATCCCTGAGGGAAGTCAATCACCTATAATTCATAGTTTCTACCTTTCTGCTTGCTGTGGAATCAAAAAGGCCAGATACAGAGTCTGTGGTAGAGGATGCTGGGAAGAAATGATTGTTGATGTCATGTGGAAACATGGAAATTTCATTTTGACGGTACATTCTATGGTGGCGCAGTTTGGTTACCCATTCATCAAAGACTTCCTGAGATTTTGCCTAGAAGAAAAATATAAGTTATAAAAAGAAAAATTTACCTAAGTTAGGGCCCAATCCTATCCAACTTTCCAGCGCCGGTGCAGCCGCAATGCAGCCCCAAGGTAAGGAGACAAATGTTCCCATACCTCAAGGAGGCCTCTGACTGCTGCCCTACCACAAGATGCAGCGCATGCCCCATTGGCACAATTGCACTGGTGTTGGAAAATTGGATAGGATTGGGCTCTTAGTTACCAGTACTCTGCATAATTAAGCTATACATTTCATTTATTTCTCCTCAGGTCATAATTCCACAAGAAGAAAAGGAGGGAAAGATTCTAAGGGGCTGAAAATGCTATTTTAATTATAAAATTAGTGAACGTATTCACAGCATCACGTAGTGATGCATTTCAAGCTAATGTCTCTTGCTCAGGGATGACTAAAAATGAATTAATCAAAGTGTCATAACAATGATTCAGAAGGACAACACATCATTCCAATTACCATAAAATGTTTGATATCTTCTGAATTAAAATAATCAAACATGCTGATATAACATATGCTAATCTTTGAAAAGTCAATCAAAATTTCCCAAATCACTTAGAGAAACCTGAGCACATCTATAAATATACAGAAGCATCAAAGGGCATGAATGCAAACGATACTGTGAGATAACAGGTCTACTATTTAAGTCACAAACTTAAGTTAGGGCATACCATGTCCAACAAATGCCTGGCACAAACAAGCTGCAGCACAAAGGGGCAGATATGCACAAAGGGGCTCGGTATAGGGCATGGAGAACCAAAAGCAATGAAGAAACTACAGCCTGTCTACTGCCTTGCAGAAGGTTTTTAGAACTGTCCCAGGAAGCAAATGAAGCTGTGCTCCAAGCCAGTAAAGCGTGGTTACAGGTAGTGACAAATTCTCAGCAACTACTTTTGCACATCTTAATAAGGTGCATTATATATGCAGCCAAAAGTCTGATTAGACACACATTTTCTGGACACGAATTCTAATCTGATGTTTCCAGTCAGATTCCTGAATCTCAATAGTGTCCTAAGCTTTTCCAATACAGTCACAACGGCAGCATGCAGCCAGCAGCAACTATTGACGTGGCTATGGAGGTACCAGATAAATGCATCTGCCTTGTATAGGGTAGGACTCTGCTATGGTCCCACCTGCAGCCACGATGCACATTCTGTGACTTCATCTGCAGCTAAAACTAAACACCAATTTGGAGAACTGCTGTTGCTTCAAAACCTCAATCCATGATAGAACTTAAGCTTTTCCTGTAGTGCTATCCTCAAGAGCTGCCCCAACGAAAAGTCTTTCAAAATGAACAAAGGCTAGAACTGAGCACTCACAAGGAGGTTTTGATGGTATCTCTCTTAGAAAGCAGACTTCTGAGGACCACAGAGCAGCCGCATCAGTGGCAGCAAGTTGATTTATCTTACCCTAGACAAACTGCTGAGGGACTAAATACTTTCTTTTTCTGCTGTACAATTATTCCTCTAAAGTTAAAAAGCGAGTCTTCCACAGCTCTGATTTTTTGAAATGCTACATTAGTATCTATTCTTCTATGGCAAGAGGAGAATACAGAAAAATCAAAACAAAATATACACCCACACACACATATATATGGAATTCACACTAAGATTTGATTTGCTTTTGTTTAGAACACAACACAGGACAGAAGCTGCCAAATAAAGAGTGGTGGCAAAACAGCACTTTAAGCAGTCGATATTGCAATCTTCTCCAAGTTCACTGAGAAATAAGCCCCACTAGATTCAGTGGAACTTGCACCCAAGTAAGCACGCACAAGACTGCTGCCTAAGCAACATCAACCTATATGGTAGATCTCACAGGGCTTGAGTATAGAACCAGAGCTATTGCAGCTGAATGTGATCTGTAGCTGCAGAGCATACACACACACACACACCCCCAATCACTTACACACAATTACCTTTAAATGATAAATATGTTCTTCTGTATCCAAATCGATACATTTTGTAGATTTCTTCACAGACATCACTGAAAGCCCAACATCGATACATCCATGTAGTTTTCCTCTCTCTATCTGCCAAAAGACATTTAAAAACAATTTATTTCAATGCAGGGAGTGATTGAGATTTCCAATCAGGACACCTAAAGGTGTAGATTTTCAGGATTCTCAGTCCGCCTTTTGCTTAGCTTAGAAATGAATGAAAGTGCCCATTTTCTGCGCAAAAACATAAGAAGCCACCAAATAAAGCCATGAGATGACATGTGTGCAATAGGTTCTCTAGGTACTTACATCAGCGGGATTTTTTGCATACTTTAGAATTCCCTTGTCCAGAAAGAAGCATCTCTACAACACAGAGAGAACTCCTTTAGTAACCAAACGTAAAGTGCAACAGTGCATTAAATTTAAACACAAAAAACCTGCAGTACTCTGTTTTGACAAGGACATCAGACCAAGTGGCTTGATTTTAATGGCAACAAACAATAGCGATGAATGCTCATTTCTCACCTTGTGCCAGCCTTTCAGGGGCCATTTCCTCTTTTTCAGCAGGTAGCCTTCCTGTTTCTGTGGTTCCTGCGTGTAATTCATGACTCCCCGTAGTCCTTCGACAATTTCCCAGCTGTCCTGTTCAGAAACAAAGTCCAGAAATCAGTGGGAGGTGGGGGGGAGGTTCTTTGTCAATGTGACAGTGGCAGCCTCTGAAAGGAACATGTTTTTATAAATGTAAACAGCCCTGGTCTCCAACCAGGTAACTTGAATTTAAGCTGATAGCCCCACTGGGCTCCTGACTTCAACTATTTTTGTCCAAGTGAGTTCGAAGCAAGGTTGTTGCAATGGGAAAAAGCAATAAATCAAAACCCCACTCACTAAAGTGCTTTCAAGGGTCTGGTTGAAGCAAAAAGTACATAAAAATTAGAGAAACTTAGTTTGCTCTCAAAGAAGCAAGAGTGGCAAAGAAATGAAACTCTGCCTTTGACACCGTATCTCATAAAATGCATTTATTATACCCACAGCAGGCCAAGCCCCTCAAAATCATTTCTTAAGCCCTGGGAAAGTCAAAACTTGTGCAACGTTCTATGCAAGTCAGTCAGTGTCCATCTTTCCAAGCCCACAGGACCTATAAACCACCCTTCCTGTTACTTAAGATCTGCAAAAAATGGAAGTAGAATAGCGCAATTACTTCCTACTGAATGATCTGGCAGGAACATTTCCTCCCCTAACCCTAGTCATCCAACCTTAATAAGATCTTGTTGGCAAAGATTAACGGTAGAAGCCTTCTGCTGCATGACTGGGATTCCTCAAAAGTGAATAACCAGACAGGTCATTCACTGATCCAATGTGATGATGCCTGCAATACTGATGAACTTGGGGGGGGGGGGTCAGAAAATAAGATTCCAGCCAAAACATTGTCAGTCCCAGAATGAATACAGGTCAGATCCCATATCCAAATATCCCGTATCCCGTATTCTGGAAACCCCCCTCCCACTGGATATCGGAATCTGAGGATACTGGGAGTCCAAATTTAAATGCAGTTAAAAACAAAAAAGCATAAAAATTGGAGCTCCTACCATTTTTGCAGCCAAACCAAGCAGCTTCCAAGCTTTTAAAGCTGTTTTAGCACTGAAAGACCCAATTCCAGGTCATGTGGAGGTTCCTTATTCCTCCCAGCCTCACCCCAGAATGCATTGCAATTCATGTACAGCTGTACATGGTGTACAGCTACATCGCACTGCTAACTCATGTTCTCCTTGTGATCCACAACATCAAGATTCCTTTTGCATGTTGGACTGACAAGCCAGGCGAGTGATAGATAACAAAGGGAAAACTCGTTTGCTTGTTCTAAGGCGACCTTATTGTGCATCAAGTAGGTTTGAAACAACAAATGCTGAGAGAAACAAACCCAATACAACATGGCACAATTTTCTACAGGCTTGTTTTCCAAGCATCTAGCATTCTTGTAAAGGGGTAAAAATGATACTATGGAAGGAGGACTCTGACAAATGGAGCAAGGATGTGGGCAACTGCTCAATACATTTTTATTTTAAAGCATTGCACACAATTCATTCACAGCACAGCCCACACATCTTTGTAAAAGCTCTCATGTGGCACATTGCAGCACACTCCTTTTCATATCCAATTATTTTGCAGGCAACCACACATTTTCATTCAAATGCAAGGGCATCTTTGACGCAATCGTCTTGGAAATGAGGCAAAACCCATTCCACGGGACTATAAAAGAGTACACAATTTTAACAGAAAACAGGGTATATCAGCTTTGACAAGTTACTGAGAGAGATTCTGAAAACTACAAAATCCTTTGGGCCACCTGTTCCTCTCTTTTTTAAAAAAGTAATTTAACATTGCAGAGGATTTTTGTAAAATGAAATCACATACAAAATGTTTTGTTTAGCGTACATGAGGGTCAGAGAATCTTAGACCGCAGTGGAACAGTTCAGATTGTCTATGCCTATGGGTCTCCTCAGCCCCATGCAAGGATTCAGTGAGAAACAGATGGGCATCTCTGAAGGGGACTTCCTATGTATGGCTAGTTAAAACAACAGGGGAGCAGCTGTGTGCATGAACGCAAATGAAAATATGCATATGTCTGTGGAAGAGGTGTATGCACGTAAGGGAGTGTGCATCTGTGTTCTCCAGACTGTGAAAAATGTAGAGTTGGCAACATGATTACCATACAGAAGGATTTCTAGCTCCAAAAGGGTGATGCAAACACACACACACACACACACACACACACACACACACACACAGGAAAAAAGACCCACAAAAAAACCAGTATGTAACTCAATAAAAAGGTATGGCTTTTAAAACCAAACACAAAACACACCACCCTGAATCTAGATCCTCACAACTCAGTGTTTTATATGCCATCATTTTATACTGTATATTGCATGTCAACTCAGAAAGTACACAACATGGTTTTCAAACACTAAATGAAAAGGTTATCTGTGTCAGAGGACTCATAGTTTCCAAAGACAAATCCAACACATACACACACTGCCAAAGAGAAACAACAGACCAAATTACAAGCTGAGCCAAAGCTCTTCTCTTATAATTGGGTTGGCAACAGCTGCGTCAGTCTTCTCTGGGAAGGCACAAGACTACAGAAAGCCCAGCTTTAGTGTTCTACTGTGCTACTGGCAGCACAACAGATGTTTTTGAGGACTCTCAGAAGCCCTCTGTCATGATCAAGAATACTGGGGTATGCAACTTTAATTATTTCTAGCTTAATCAATTCAGCCAAGAGGAATTAAAGCTACGTATTACAGCATTCCCAATAGTGATGAGGGGCTTCTGGGCATGCTCAGAAGTCTTTTAGGTGTTGCTAGAATCACGAGCTGGACCTTTGGCTGGTGGCGAGCCTTCCTGGCTGCCAGTTTTCATCCCTCTCCTCTTTGTAAAATAACACTAGGAAAAAGGTAAAAGGAGGAAGGGGAAGAAAGAAAGCTCAAGGGGTGCCAATAGTTTCAGAACGGGCCTGATCTTTCTGAGTATTTAGAGGACTCTTGGAAAAAGCTCCAATTTTGCTCCAGAAATTTCTATGAAAAAGCTCAGACAGACCGAGTTGAGAAAGACAGATTCACCCATTTCTAGCAAAAATGTATTCAGTAACAGGCCAGTAACTCATAAAGTTACTGGTGGAAAACAGCTAAAATGTCTTTGTACCAGAAACACTCCTGCATTTCGCACTTTGTTTCAGCCACCACTTTGAACAGCCACCAAAGTGTAGAGCACCTAGGCCAAGACTGACTGTGAACAGTGTATGCACATTTAAAACACCGTTTCAAATCTGTGAAACACAGAAATGTTTGTGCAGAGAATAGCAACAATATAAATGCATGTGCACCAGTCTCAACCATTACAAGGGTATGAGTATCGGATATCCACACCAGGGGACGAAATGCCAGAGTGCGAAGCAGCAACACAAATTCCTTACAGGAATGTTTTGCTGTAGGGGGAGAGAGGGGGACAAAAACAGGCTGCAACTTTAGAGTCTTTGTGGGTGCTGAAAGTTCACATTTCCTCAAATTTCCTACTAAGAAACTTTTAATTAAACTAATAACAAGTTAATTAAAATGGGGCCAAGGTGGCACATTACCAACTCTCTGGCTGGGAAAGATATCATTATCACATGGAGCCAGTGTTATCTGTCATCACAGGCAAATGAGAACAGACGTCTATGAACTGCTTGCGTACTGCACAGGTGGAGTAGTTCAACAATCGACCTGTCCTTTATTCAAGGGTAGTAATGGAACAGGCTTAATCTTCACTGTGCTGCACAAGCATGAAATGCACTTTGGGGAAAAAACAATTCCACAAAATTGGATTAACATTAACAGTGTTTTACAAGGTCATCGAGGATTGCCCATGCCAAAAACCTTAATAGGTTCTTAATAGATACATTAATTCCAACAATGAACAAGACTCTGGCATGCTAACTAGCTGTGGGACACAGACACCAAGTGTACACTCCTACTATGCACATGCAACTGAGACCATGACATATTGTTTCCTTGTGTATCCATATCCCTATTTTCCTTCCTGTTCTCTGTTGCTTCCCTTGTGCCCATTTAGACTGTAAACTCCATGAAGCAAAGTTCTGTGCTCCCATTCACTGTAAAGCACCATAGGCACTGATGAGGCTAAATTACTACAACCACCACACAACAAAAAAGGTTTCATCATTTGAATCAGTGTGACCAAATAGTCTATCCATCAGAAGTGAAAGGTGAAGTTAGATTGAGACTATTCTTCAGCAGTGAATGTATAAAGTTACAGCTAAATGTTAATTTATGCTAGTGGATTAGTGTATCTTTTAAAAAAAATTTCATTATTCGTTTACATAGCATCATTAATATCCATGTTGCTTAGCACAGAATAAGAGGACAGACTCCTGTCCCAAAACACTTACAATCTGCATAATCACAAATGAAACAGAGGAAGGGGATAGAAATGGAGGCAGGGTAAGAATATGCAATGTTGCAGTCATTTATGCTCCAGCAGGATAAGGAAAGAGGCACTACTCTAATCTGATGCTCAATCCATTTTTTAAAATCAGTGCCTGGAAGAAAAGAAACAATATGTCTGTACAAAAATAGTACCTTTATGTAGTGAAGGGATCAACAAACTGAAGCATACTGCATTCCTAAAATAAACAACAGATGTCTAGACCATTAAATCTTGGCTGCTGAGTAAAAATTGTGATTAGTTGATCAGCTGAATACATTTTTTTTAAATGGCCAAATTAGGCTACATTATTGTATGTTGGGATCAAGATGCTTCTGACCTTGGAAAAATATATATTCTCTTAAAATGACCAATATGGATGAACTACAAAGTGTTTATTTAGATTCTGAACTCAGTTACTACCCAAGTGACCCTTGAAAGCTGCTTAATTTCCCACTGTGCTTAGTAGATCTCATCGAGATCTTTCTATAGACAGCCAGATTTCAAAACTATAGGTTGAGTCTCATTATTCCTAAGGGTTCCATTCTCAGAACTCACTTGAATGGCAAAAATCAGCACTATAGCAAATCAATTAAAAAAAACATAGTCCCTTTGCCCAGGTGATTTAGAAACCGGCTTGGTGACCTTTGTGATGTTAAGATAGAGTCATTAAGATGACAATTCAACAATCAGTCTCTCTCCAGGCACTTAGAAAGGATTATCTTTCTTTAGATAAGTGAGGAGATCACTTGGAGAAAGAATGACAGATTGTTAGCTGGCTGCCCTCTCTTTAACTATTGTAAAGGACTGTTTTCCTTTAATTTAAAGGGCCCTTATCATGTTGAGATAAAATCTCTACAACAGGGGTGCTCAATAGGTGGATCACGATCTACCGGTAGATCGTGAGGCAAAATGAGTAGATCGCGGAGTGCCGAGCCCCCCCTTCAGGTGCCTCTGGGAGGAAACGCCGGGAATAAGGCCCATTGTACTCAATGAGGCTTACTCCCAGGTAAGTGTGGCTGGGACTGCAGCCTCACAGACTAATCCTAGGCATGTCTACTCAGGAGTAAGTCCTGTTATACTCAGTGGGGCTCAAGGTACACCAACATACATTGTACACATAAATGTTATATGTTATGATGGCGTGAACATTGTAAAAAAAACTCTGGTAGATCTCCGGGCCTTGCTGGGCTTCAAAGTAGCTCTTGAGCCAAAAAAGTGTGAGCACCCCTGCTCTACAAAGTAAGAAAAGCATTTTAAAGGGGTGCATTTCCCCCTTCTCCAGGGATCAGCACATTCCTTCTCATTTACAGTGGCCATTCATGTTGAGTCAAATCCGTGTATAAAAAAATCAGTGTATAACAAGGTTGGACCTGTATCTGCATTTCAGCTGGCTCCTTATTCCCTTAATCTAAACTGCAATGTCTTGGAACCAATTAGAGAAAAGAGAAAAACGGTGGTATTCTTTCGGAAGCGCTAGCAGAAGACTTGCAGTGTAGAAGAAATTGCCTTACTGCAGAACAGATATCGTTAACAAGGAAGATACAGTCTGGGCATAGATACGCTAGTAAGCCACAGGGAAAATCTTCCCAGCTATTGAGCTGGGTGAAAAACACCAGAACAGATGGACTGCATTAGTATGAAAGCACCTAAACAGCCATCCATAAGCAGGGGAACAGCAAAGCCAAATAAGATTGGTTTCTCTTTCATCTGTCCAGATTTGTATAAAACAGCAAAGAGCAAGCAAGAAGAGATAAGAGATTTCTCTAAGGTTAGAAAGGAATTGAGAACAGCCTTAATAAGAAGTTTGATAAAGGGGATGAAGAGAGAAAGAGTTAACCCCTTCCCAACCAAATGTCATTTCTTTATTTCAACATTTACAAGAGGTATGAAGAACAAAGGGCGTGACAGTGTTCCGAGTACATAGGACGGATGCCACTAGGACTCAAGAAACATATCCCAATCAAGTAGCTACTCAGAACACTATCATTAAATCGATTCTTTTTAAAAAGCAAAACCAAGGCTACGGGGAAATATGGCCTGGTTCAGACATACTGCTAAACTATCGTGGAATGCAGCAGTTCCCAAAATGTGTGTCACAATGCCCACAGGGGGATTGTGAGGCATTTGCCAGGATGTTGCAGACCACCCACTGCCTAGCAGGGAGACCGCAGCGCAAGTTTCCAAACAGTGGCTGCAAACTCAGCACAGTGGCCAGAGCTGCAGTACATGAAAACTGAATGCTGCGAAAAGCTCTCCTGTCTTCCCCAATCTTTCTTACTGCTATTTTGAGGCTTGCAATACCCTCCGAACCTGGAAATAAGTGCAGTTGACATAATCTTATGATGCATTTTTGCATCATCGTCACTTCCTTCGGGGTTCCAAGGGTGTCACAAGTCAGGTAAGTTTGGAAAGTGCTGATTTTATGTGGCTGAGCCAAAAGGTTCAAATGCTTCTCTTCACTATTCCTATGTACTATTCCTATTCTATCAAGAGACAGAAAATGAACACTTCTGATAACACTTTATGAACTGCTAACTGGGCAAAGAAGAACTTTTTCAAGCAGTGTTTTTCTTGTATTTAACAGGAGAAGAGTTAACTGTCCCTCTTCACCCCAAGCACAGTGTCTTTTCTAGCGGCTGTCTGCTGGTGTTCTAACTACATCTCTTAGACTGTGAGCCTTTTTGGGACAGGGAGCCACTTTGTTCTTTGATTTCTCTGTAAACCACTTTATAAATTTTGGTTTGGTTGAAAAGCAGTATATAAATATTCTTAACAATGCTAACTCTAGTTTAGTGGTCCTCAAACTGGTGGGTTATGACCCACCAGCCTGAGAACCACTGCCCCTTTCCCTTTAAGGGACAGGGGGAAAGCAGCAATACAATCCCCAGGATTGTGCTGTTGCGGGGAAGGGTTTTTTTGTTAAACCAAACTTACCTGCTGCCAGGGTCCAGGGTCTATGGCTTGTAGAAAGTAAAAAAAGCTATTGCAACCCACTTCTGGGTGGTAATCACGAAACCGGGAGTGGGTTGCAATAGTAACTTTCACTTTCTACAAGCTGCAGGGAGCATTGCAGAGCACTCCACAGGGCTCCCTGCACCCCCTGGACCCTGGCAGCAGGTCAGTTTGGTTTAAGAAAAGCCTCCTGCCCCTGCAGTGGAACGATCCTGGGGAATGTGTCCCTGCCTATTTCTCCACCCCCGCAGAAAATTATCTTGGGAGTTTTTCTCCTGAGAAGTTTGAGTACCACTGCTTTAGTTACATCTGAACCAGGCCTATAAGAAGGCTGAATTCACCAATGGCACTTGCACCTGGATCACAAAGCAATCAAGGGATGGGAGGTTGAGAATCCAGATTAGGAATTAAGAAACAAAAGATCAAACCAGAACAATATCTCAGTTTAGATCAGGGTCCTCACAGCTACTGTTTGCCAAACAAAACAAAGAACCCAAAACATGTAGGGCGGAGTGTCACATCTGAAGTCACTCCTACTCTGATTAGTGAAAGGTAATACCAGTACAAGCCTAGAAGTACAGGTGGAGCCTATTTATCCACGTTAGTTCCGTGACTCGGCGCGATTAACAAAAAACGCATTGTGCTAAATTCCATAGAGTTACGCAAATACACTGCAGCCTGACACTTCCAAATGGAAGAAAACTAAGGCAGCTGTTATCAATCCCCTCCCCTCCTTACTCAGCCCTCCCCGTTGACAGCTGCCTGGCTTCTTTCACAGTTGGAATGCTGATCTTTTAAGAGTCCAGCCCTATGTGTTTCTACTCAGAAGTAAGCCCCATTGTAGTCAATGTAGAAAATGTCCCATTGTAGACAAATCTGCAGATAAAAGATCCGTGGATAAATAGGCTGCACCTGTACATGTCCTTATTTTCCACCTGGAAAAATTCTTGCCTTGTATTATATAACTCGTGACTGTAGACCCCAAAAGTTGATGTTCCAGAAAAATATTAAATGGATCCTGTAGTGACAGGAATCAAAGGCATTGAAAGGTAGCAGGCAACACTGTCAGTTGACAAATATCAAAATACTGTGTGTGTCTCTGCCTCTCCCCGAATTACATAATCCCCCCTTTAACCCCTAAAGTTACCACTGGCCTTCATCTTACATTGTCATGCACAGCAGAAATATTTTGTGGTAGAACAAATGCCATTGGAGAAACTGAAAACCAATAAATTCAATGTCAGCCTAGCAAGACCAAGATGCATCATTGTTGTTAGAATTCTCATTGCTATTGTCCCAACTGTTGGGACAATTCACTGCTACATGACAAAGTGATAAGAAAAAATGTTGCTTGAACTTTTGGCTAACAAAGTGTGATGGAAACCCCAATTCCCAAACCCCAAACGAGGCTGCCAAGTTATATAATGGCAAGACTCACTATCCACCACTGTCGTTCTTACTGTCCTTTGTTGGTGTATCTTCACTTTTCCCCTGACCAGTAACCAAAAGGAGTTTGACTCTGAGCCAGCTCACTGGACTCTGAAGCCCACCTTAACGTCCAGGAGTGGAGAAATTCAAACACCCAAGGTAACTCTGAATGACCAATTCCTAAGGTAAAGCAGGGTTTACCCCCACTAGCTACAGAACTAGGAGCAAAACCCTACCTGTGTGCAATTGCCCTGGTCCAGCACTGGCATATCAGATGTTCAGAGTGGAATGGGCTTATCCCCTTAAACCCCAAGGATTGTGAGTGTATACCAATGTTTCTCAAACTGTGGGTTGGGACCCATTAGGTGGGTCACAAGCCAATTTCAGGTGGGATCCCATTCATTTCAATGTGCATTCCTCCTGCATTGTGGAATTCCCTCCCCTCTGAGTTGAGAACAGCTCCTTCACTGTTAACTTTCTGGTGAGGCCTGAAGACTTTTTTATTCCAGAAAGCCTTTGATGCCTGACAAATGGCACAATGGCTGCTTTTTAATAATTGTTCTGTACTGCTGGTTTCATTTCTGCTGTCCATATTTTTCTTAGTCTGTTTTATTGTATTTTTATAGTTGTTGTTTTTTTTGGTATGCATTTTAACTGTTGTTAGCTGCCTTGGGTGCCCTTCAAGGAGAAAGATGGATTACAAATCTAATAAATAAATAAATAAATAATAATAAATATTTTATTTTTTATATATTAGACTAATGTATTAGTCACATGGTATGTGACTGCATTTTTAAAAATGTTACAGGTCTGTACTTTTAAACAGGCTACTATGTATAGCCTTTTCACAATGATAGTCAATGGGATTTATTCCCGGATAAGTGTGGATAGGATTGCAGCCTCTGGGATGTTTGGTGAATTTTTCTTAACTCATACCAGCCCAGCCCACAGGTGTACAAATTTGATCCCTGCTGTGTACCTGAAACGCTGGGCAGAATTAGGAGGTTTCTTCTTTATTTTAAATAAAATTTTAAACTTATTGTAAACATTTACTTAAAGCCCAATCCTATGCATATCTACTCAGAAGTAAGTCCCATTACAGTCAATGAGGCTTACTCCCAGGTAAGTGTGGATAGGATTGCAACCTTAGTCTGATTATGTCATAAGGGTCAATTAAACTTTTCCTGCTTAATGATGTCGCTTCCAGCCAGGACACCACTTCCAGGTTAATGACATCACTTCCGGTGGGTCCCAACAGATTGCCATTCTAAAAAGTGGTCCTGGTGCTAAAAATTTTGAGAACCACTGGTCTATGCTATTCATTTCTAGCTAAAATGGAATCTTCCTATACAGATGCAGTACACCAAATGGTGTACCATTTGGATGCCAAATGTTGGGTTGAGCACAGAGTAACAATTTGTAGTAACTCCCTCATTCTATGCATGTTAGCTTACTTCGGGTACCTAGCTAGCCACATTCCAAGTTACTGGACTTGATGGACCTTTGATCTAGCAAAACAATTATGGCCTTATGATATATTGCTGAAAGCCTTGGATCTCAAGGGCTGTTAAAATGATATTAACTGTAACAAACTAGAAGTAACTAGTTTCCCACTAAACATTGTACTAGAAACTTCCACAGTCCATATATTATTTTAGGGAAAAGGAATTGAGCAATGGGCTAGAATAGTTCACAGATTGACAGTTGCTCTTATAAGTCCTTGAACAAGCCAGATGACAGTGCCAGACTTTTGTCTAGAAAAAAATGCAACCGGTTGTAGTGAATGTTTGCAAGTGCCTAAAATAGAAAGCTGCCTTGCGTAGGATAGAATTTTGCATCACTAGCAACTACAGCATTTCTTACAGTTCACAAAATTGGCACAAATGTTTTTAAACTCCCATTTGCTCTTTATTCCATCAGAATTCTCATTTTATAGTTTTGAACAGTCACTCTCTCCCACCTCTTTCTCAAACTTGATCTTACATTGCAATTCAAATGGTTTCTTGAATCCTATTGAAACTGAAAGTTCTCCCCCCACCCACCAGAAGC